>NC_088236.1:26354531-26540386 GCF_036934945.1 Oncorhynchus masou masou | reverse complement strand
AGAAACAGTGAAAACTAATACTCTACAGCGTTGCCGCCTCTCTGCCCCTTTCCATGTCTCCCCTCTCCCTGCCCTACTTCACCCTCTGCACCTCCACCCATCTCCCTACTTTCCATGTCTCCCCTCTCCCTGCCCTACTTCACCCTCTGCACCTCCACCCATCTCCCTACTTTCCATGTCTCCCCTCTCCCTGTCCTACTTCACCCTCTGCACCTCCACCCATCTCCCTACTTTCCATGTCTCCCCTCTCCCTGTCCTACTTCACCCTCTGCACCTCCACCCATCTCCCTACTTTCCATGTCTCCCCTCTCCCTGTCCTACTTCACCCTCTGCACCTCCACCCATCTCCCTACTTTCCATGTCTCCCCTCTCCCTGCCCTACTTCACCCTCTGCACCTCCACCCATCTCCCTACTTTCCATGTCTCCCCTCTCCCTGCCCTACTTCACCCTCTGCACCTCCACCCATCTCCCTACTTTCCATGTCTCCCCTCTCCCTGCCCTACTTCACCCTCTGCACCTCCACCCATCTCCCTACTTTCCATGTCTCCCCTCTCCCTGCCCTACTTCACCCTCTGCACCTCCACCCATCTCCCTACTTTCCATGTCTCCCCTCTCCCTGCCCTACTTCACCCTCTGCACCTCCACCCATCTCCCTACTTTCCATGTCTCCCCTCTCCCTGCCCTACTTCACCCTCTGCACCTCCACCCATCTCCCTACTTTCCATGTCTCCCCTCTCCCTGCCCTACTTCACCCTCTGCACCTCCACCCATCTCCCTACTTTCCATGTCTCCCCTCTCCCTGCCCTACTTCACCCTCTGCACCTCCACCCATCTCCCTACTTTCCATGTCTCCCCTCTCCCTGCCCTACTTCACCCTCTGCACCTCCACCCATCTCCCTACTTTCCATGTCTCCCCTCTCCCTGTCCTACTTCACCCTCTGCACCTCCACCCATCTCCCTACTTTCCATGTCTCCCCTCTCCCTGCCCTACTTCACCCTCTGCACCTCCACCCATCTCCCTACTTTCCATGTCTCCCCTCTCCCTGTCCTACTTCACCCTCTGCACCTCCACCCATCTCCCTACTTTCCATGTCTCCCCTCTCCCTGCCCTACTTCACCCTCTGCACCTCCACCCATCTCCCTACTTTCCATGTCTCCCCTCTCCCTGCCCTACTTCACCCTCTGCACCTCCACCCATCTCCCTACATTCCATGTCTCCCCTCTCCCTGCCCTACTTCACCCTCTGCACCTCCACCCATCTCCCTACTTTCCATGTCTCCCCTCTCCCTGCCCTACTTCACCCTCTGCACCTCCACCCATCTCCCTACTTTCCATGTCTCCCCTCTCCCTGTCCTACCTCACCCTCTGCACCTCCACCCATCTCCCTACTTTCCATGTCTCCCCTCTCCCTGCCCTACCTCACCCTCTGCACCTCCACCCATCTCCCTACTTTCCATGTCTCCCCTCTCCCTGCCCTACCTCACCCTCTGCACCTCCGCCCATCTCCTTACTTCCCATGTCTCCACATCTCCCTTGCCTCTCCAGGGTAGACCAGATCCCCCCGACGCACACAGGTTACTCAGAGGACTGATCCCAAATGTCGCCCCTAAAATCGACACTAGCCCTAACACACAATAATCGACTCAGTCTCTGTGCTGTAGGTAGTCTTACCCACACCTAATTGTCTCTGTGCCATAGGTAGTCTTACCCACACCTAACTGTCTCTGTGCCGTAGGTAGTAATACCCACACCTAACTGTCTCTGTGCCGTAGGTATCTCCCTTAACTGTCTCTGTGCCGTAGGTAGTAATACCCACACCTAACCCTGTGCCGTAGGTAGTCTTACCCACACCTAATTGTCTCTGTGCCGTAGGTAGGTAATTGTCTCTGTGCCGTAGGTAGTACCCACACCTAACTGTCTCTGTGCCGTGATCCCACACCTAACTGTCTCTGTGCCGTAGGTAGTAATACCCACACCTAACTGTCTCTGTGCCGTAGGTAGTAATACCCACACCTAACTGTCTCTGTGCCGTAGGTAGTCTTACCCACACCTAACTGTCTCTGTGCCGTAGGTAGTAATACCCACACCTAACTGTCTCTGTGCCGTAGGTAGTAATACCCACACCTAACTGTCTCTGTGCCGTAGGTAGTAATACCCACACCTAACTGTCTCTGTGCCGTAGGTAGTAATACCCACACCTAACTGTCTCTGTGCCGTAGGTAGTAATACCCACACCTAACTGTCTCTGTGCCGTAGTCTTACCCACACCTAACTGTCTCTGTGCCGTAGTAAATACCCACACCTAACTGTCTCTGTGCCGTCCCACACCTAACTGTCTCTGTGCCGTAGGTAGTAATACCCACACCTAACTGTCTCTGTGCCGTAGGTAGTAATACCCACACCTAACTGTCTCTGTGTCGTAGGTAGTAATACCCACACCTAACTGTCTCTGTGCTGTAGGTAGTAATACCCACACTTAACCTTCTCTGTGCTGTAGGTAGTAATACCCACACTTAACCTTCTCTGTGCTGTAGCCTTGCAGCTTGTTAGCTGAGGCACCTTCAACAAGTGTGCCAGAACAATGCTACCATTTCCATAGTGAGGTCAGAGGTGAGCAGTCACCATACAGCAAAGACGATGTGTTAGGGGGCTAGAGTTTCACAATCTGTCACCAGTAAAACGCACAGAGCTGGCCAAGAAAACACACACACACACACACACACACACACACACACACACACACACACACACACACACACACTAGGGCTGGGACAATACCAGTATCACAATCAGGGCTGGGAATTGCCAGGGACCCCCTTATCACAAGACTTAGGTGCCGATACAGTATGTATTGCAATTTTATATGTATTATGACACTGCGATTGTATTGCGATTTGATGTTCCAAACATATTGGTCACTATACACGGAGTGTACAAAAACATGCTCTTTCCATGACATAGACTATCCAGGTGAAAGTGCTGATCCCTTATTGATGTCACTTCAAATCAGTTTAGATGAAAGGGAGGAGACAGGTTATTAAAGGATTTTTAAGCCTTGAGACATGGATTGTGCATGTGTACCATTCAGAAGGTAAATGGGCAAGACAAAGATTTAAGTGCCTTTGAACGTGGTACGGTAGTAGGTGCCAGGTGCACCGGTTTGAGTGTGTCAACAACTGCAAAGCTGCTGGATTTTTCATGATCAACAGTTTCCCGTTTGTATCAAGAATGGTGCACCACCCAAAGGACATCCAGCCAACTTGACACAACTGTGGGAAGCATTGGAGTCAACATGGGCCAGCTTTCCTGTGGAACGATTTCAAACATCCTTGTAAAGTCCATGCCCTGATGAATTGAGGCTATTCTGAGAGCAAAAGGGGGTACAACTCAATATTAGGAAGGTGTTTCTAATGTTTACTACACTCCGTAGGTCAGCTGCAGAGAGAAAACAGAGAGCATGAGAACTCATTTTGATCAGTCAGGGAAATAAAACTGCTGAAAACATGTTGGCTCACTATGTAAAACGAAGACGGAGAACAAGTTATAGGATGGAAAATACTGGAGTGTGGAGTTTTGGCGCAGATACAGCCAACTAGCGCTAGCTAACACTACCTACAGTATTTTTTTTAATTTTAACAAATCGATCATTGGAGTCAAATATCGATACAATATGGTCCAAAAATATTATTGCGATATGTAACTGTATCGATTTCCTCCTCCCCATCACTAATCGCGATACTCATTAGTATTGTGGCAAGGAAACAAAACACAAAGCAGGTTTAACTTCGGAAAACCTGCCCTAATGTTGGAAACAAACATCATTGTTGTCATCCAGTCACATTTGTTTATTCTCCAAGCTATATCACACAATATTTGACATACAGCAAGTTTTTAAAGGACCAAAGAGTTTTGTCTGCTTCGTGTTTTCTTTTTTGCAATGTCAAAAATATTGCCGAACTGGTATCATTACAGCCCTAATACACACAGTCCATCCCTCAGGGCAAGACAGCTGAGGGAGTGGAGGCTAGGCCAGACTGCTGTTGTCTCAACCCTGACTCCTTCACATAAAGACACACTATTGGTCTAGTCAACATTCCCCAGCCTGCTTTTGTCTCAGCGTCCCCAGAAGGTCAGGCAGGGTCAGAGTTCACCTCGCCTCTGTCTCTGTGCAGCCAGCCTACAAGTGTGTGTGTGTGTGTGTGTGTGTGTGTGTGTGTGTGTGTGTGTGTGTGTGTGTGTGTGTGAGAGAGAGAGAGACCTTGCAGTCTTTTCTTCCATTTGAGGCTATGCACTGCAGCACCAGCAGTTCGGATTAGGAAGCAGAAGCGTTTGTGTTTGTGTGTGCATGTATAAAACGTTGTTTTGGCCATTTTGCACGGTCATACATCCCCTCAGAAGAGCAGGGACGTGTGTGTGTGTGTGTGTGGTAGTGGGGGGTGGGGTAGACACAGATGGACAGCTGGTGTTTCTGTGATGGTAAATCACTCAGAGGCACCCCCCCCCCCCCCGAAACACACACACACACACACACACACACAACTCTGCTCCCACCCCCCTACCTCACACAGAGAAGCGCTCCTCTATATCAGGGATCATCAAGTAGATTCAGCTGTGGGCCAATTCTTTCTTGAGCGGATGGTAAGGGGCTGGAACCTGATTACAAATAATTTGTCAATCGCAAATTGACCACAAGAAGGACAAACAGATATAACATTTGACTTAAACATAATAATTTCAAACTCTGCTTACATTTGTATATAATTACGTACACTACATGATCAAAAGGATGTGGACACCTGCTCCTCCAACATCTCATTCCAACCAAAATTATGTCTATTAATATTGAGTTGGTCCCCCCTTTGCTGCTATAACAGAGTCCACTCTTCTGGGAAGGCTTCCCACTTAAATGTTGGAACATTGCTGCGGGGACTTGCTTTCATTCAGCCACAAGAGCATTAGCGAGGTCAGTCACTGATGTTGGGTGACTAGACCTGGCTCGCAATCGGTGTTCCAATTCATCCCAAAGTTGTTTGATGGAGTTGAGGTCAGGGCTCTGTGCAGGCCAATAAAGTTCTTGCACACCGATCGCAAAACAAACAATTTCTGTATGGACCTCAATTTATGCATGGGGGCATTGTCATGCGGAAACAGGAAAAGGCCTTTCCCAAACTGTTGCCACAAGGTTGGAAGCACAGAATCATCAAGAATGACATATCCCTTCACTGGAATTAAAGGGCCTAGCCCAAACCATGAAAAACAGCCCCAGACCATTATTCCTCCTCCACCAAACTTTACAGTTGCCACTTTTCATTGGGGCAGGTAGCGTTTTATGGAAATCAGCAAAACATAGATTTGTCTGTCAAACTGCCAGATGGTGAAGAGTGATTCATCACTCCAGAGAATACATTTCCAGAGTCTAATAGCAGCAAGCTTTACACCACTAGAGCCAATGCTTGGTGATCTTAGGCTTGTGTTCGGCTGCTCGGCCATTGAAACCCATTTCATGAAGCTCCCAACAAACATTTATTGTGCTGACGTTGCTTCCAGTGGCAGTCTGTAACTTGGTTGTGAGTGTTGCAACCGACGACAGACGATTTTACACGATACGTGCTTCAGCACTCAGTGGTCTTATTCTGTGAGCCCATGTGGCCTACCACTTTGTGGCTGAGCCGTAGTTGCTCTAGTCATTTCCACATCCCAGTAACAGCACTTACAGTTGACCAGGGCAGCTCTAGCAGGGCAGAAATTTGACAAAATGACATGTTGGAAAGGTGGCATCCTATGACGATGCCACTTTGAAAGTTACTGAGCTCTTCATTAAGGTCATTCTACTGCCAATGTTTTCCTATGGAGATTGCATGGCTGTGTGCTTGATCTGTCAGCAACGGGTAAAGCTGAAATAAGCGAATCAACTCATTTGAAGGGGTGTCCACATAAAAGAGAAATACTTTTGTATATATAATGTATGTGTGGGAATACTTTGGAACAGATTTCCAACATTAAAATCACTTGGAGCTGATTTGCTGGTGTCAAACATCAAAGCATTTACTGTTGAAGTCAGAAGTTTACATACACCTTAGCCAAATACATTTAAACTCCGTTTTTCCCAATTCTTGACATTTAATCCTAGTAGAAATTCCCTGTCTTGGGTCAGTTAGGATCGCCACTTTATTTTAAGAATGTGAACTGTCAGAATAATAGTAGAGAATGATTTACTTAAGCTTTTTTTCTTTCATCATATTCCCTGTCGGTCAGAAGTTTACATACACTCAATTAGTATTTGGTAGCATTGCCTTTAAATTGTTTAACTTGGGTCAAACGTTTAGGGTAGCCTTCCACAAGCTTCCCACAATAAGTTGGGTGAATTTTGGCCCATTCCTCCTGACAGAGCTGCTGTAAATGAGTCAGGTTTGTAGGACTCCTTGCTTGCTCACGCTTTTTCAGTTCTGCCCACAAATTTCCTATGGGATTGGAGGTCAGGGCTTTGTGATGGCCACTCCAATACCTTGACTTTGTTGTCCTTAAGCCATTTTGCCACAACTTTGGAAGTATGCTTGGGGTCATTGTCTATTTGGAAGACCAATTTGCGACCAGTCTTTAACTTCCTGACTGATGTCTTGAGATGTTGCTTCAATATAGCCACATACTTTTCCTTCTCATGATGCCATCTATTTTGTGAAGTGCACCAGTCCCTCCTGCAGCAAAGCACCCCCACAACATGATGCTGCCACCCCCGTGCTTCACGGGTGGGATGGTGTACTGCAGCTTGCAAGCCTCCCCCTTTATCCTCTAAACATAACGATGGTCATTATGGGCAAACAGTTCTATTCTTGTTTCATCAGACCAGAGGACATTTCTTTAAAAAGTACGATCCGTGTCCCCATGTACAGTTGCAAACCGTAGTCTAGCTTTTTTATGACGGATTTGGAGTAATGGCTTCTTCTTTGCTGAGCGGCCTTTCAGGTTATGTTGATATAGGACTAGTTTTACTGTGGATATAGATACTTTTGTACCCGTTTCCTCCAGCATCTTCACAAGGTCCTTTGCTGTTGTTCTGGGATTGATTTGCACTTTTCACACAAAAGTACGTTCATATCTAGGAGACAGAACGCGTCTCCTTACTGAGCGGTATGACGGCTGCGTGGTCCCATGGTGTTTATACTTGCGTACTATTGTTTGTACAGATGAACGTGGTATCTTCAGGCGTTTGGAAATTACTCCCAAGGATGAACTAGACTTGTGGAGGTCTACAATTTCTTTCTGAGGTCTTGGCTGATTTCTTTTGATTTTTACATGATGTCAAGCAAAGAGGCACTGAGTTTGAAGGTAGGCCTTGAAATACATCCACAGGTACACCTCCAATTGACTCAAATTATGTCAATTAGACTATCAGAAGCTTCGAACGCCATGACATCATTTTCTGGAATTTTCCAAGCTGTTTAAAGGCACAGTCAACTTAGTATATGTAAACTTCTGACCCACTGGAATTGTGATACAGTGAATTATAAGTGAAATAATCTGACTGTAAACATTTGTTGGAAAAATTACTTGTGTCATGCACAAAGTAGATGTCCTAACCGACTTGCCAAAACTATAGTTTGTTAACAAGAAATTTGTGGAGTGGTTGAAAAACAAGTTAATGACTCCAACCTAAGTGTATGTAAACTACCGACTTCAAATGAATATTTTATTTGGTCAGAAAACTTGGGGGGACAAATAAAACGACCGCCTACAGTTGGGGAACCCTGGTCTACAGGCTAGAACACATGAATAGACCGGCCAGTACACCAGTCACCCTCAGAATTGACAGGTTTGCTAAACGTGGGTGTGACCAATAAAATATGATTTAATTTGATAAAAGAAATACTGAAAAACACTGCCCAGGGTACAGCCAACAGCTCATTTACATGTCTTAAGTAACACAGCTTTTATGAACTCATCAAGTCCCTCAGGTCATCAACCGCCACCCATTTCTGGGATAAATTCACACATCAAAAGGCACACCACACACACACCACACACAGTGCTCAGGGGACCACCAAGCATAGAGGCTGCCGAGGTGAGATAAGTGTTTATGTCCAAAGCCAGGACACACTTAGACACTCAAAATACACACACACACACACACACACGCGGGGAGAGAGAGAGAGACACACACACAGAGAGAGAGAGAGAGACACACACACACACACGGGGAGAGAGAGAGAGACACACACGGGGAGAGAGAGAGAGAGAGAGCGAGAGAGAGAGAGACACACACGGGGAGAGAGAGAGAGAGAGAGCGAGAGAGAGAGAGAGAAAGAGAGACACAAGGGGAGAGAGAGACACACACACACACACACACACGGGGAGAGAGAGAGAGACACACACACACACACAAGGGGAGAGAGAGAGACACACACACACACAAGGGGAGAGAGAGAGAGACACACACACACACACACACACACAAAGACAGACTGGACTGCTTTAACAGCTTCTCCTTATCTCTGTTCACAGATAGTGAGATGGATTAACAGCTAAATCTGGCACACACACTCTGACCACAATCCCGGCTATGTGTGTGTGTGTTGGACTGCTAACTGAATGTGTCAGGGAGAGTGATGCAGGGGTTGACCCAAGGTTCATTATACCAGAACACACACATTCATCTTCCACTACTAACACACACACCATTTACTGATTTGTGTGACAGAACACACACCACATCACTTACTGTGCATCTGATAATAATTCTCGCTCTCCTACCCCCTACCCTCCCCCTCATACACACCTCCCGCCCTGAAGGGGCCTCTTAACCAGGTTCTCCATATGCCCGTCTCCCCCCACTCTCTATGGCTCACGTTCTGGCCTCTCCTCTACTCTCTGTCACCATCTGCCACTTCACAACGGAAAGATGAAAGAGAGAGAGACAGGGAAAGATATAAATACAGAGAGAGGTGGTTGGAGAGATAGAGACAGAGAGAGAGAGAAAGAAAAGAAAGAGAGGGAGGGAGGGAGAAAGAAAGAGAGGGCAGCCACAGACTGCCTCTCTTACACACACACACACACACACACACACACACACACACTTCCAGTCTATATTACAATGATAGCTAATAGCTGAATGGAGGGATAGAGGAGAAAGGAGAAAAGGAAAAAGAGAGAGAAGGGAAGGGGGGAAATAGTGGGATAGACTAGAGGTAAGGAGAGAGAGAGAGAGAGGGGGGAGAAGATGACAACAACCCATTGCAACCCAGTCAGTGAGCATGCTCACTCCGTTCCCTGACACCACGGCAGCAACTGCCAATTTAAGCAGAGAGACAGACAGGATGAGAGGGAGATCGCTCTGGATCAGAGGGTCAAAGTGCAAGTTTGCTCAAAACACACACACACACTGCAAACACTACACTCCCCTAGGGACCTGAACAGACATTACACAGAGCACTACAGTGACACCAAAGGTGGCTGTGTGAGAGAGGAGGAGGGTTAGAGAGACAGCAGAGGCCACGTGCTGATTTCATTAGAGGAGAGAGAGAGAGAGGTCTGTGACCACAAATGGAGAGCAGAGGCCAGCTGTCAGTGGTTGATGTCAGCTCTATTCAAAATCAAATATTATTGTTTACATACACATATTTAGCAGATGTTATTGCTGGTGTAGTGAAATGCTTGTTTTCCAAGCTCCAACAGTGCAGTAAAATCTAACAATTCACAACAATACACACAAATCTAAAAGTAAAATATTCCAATTAAGAAATATATAAATATTAGGACAAGCAATGTCAGTGTGGAATTTACTAAACTACAGTAGAATATAATACGGTATATACATATAAGATGAGTAAAGCAGTATGTAATCATTATTAAAGTGACTAGTGTTCCATTATTTAAAGTAGCCAGTGATTCCATGTCTATGTACATAGGGCAGCAGCCTCTGAGGTGCAGGGTTGAGTAACCGGGTGGTAGCCGGCTAGTGATGGGTATTTAACAGTCCGATGGCCTTGAGACTGAAAAACAGCTTCTGTCTCTCGGTCCCTGCTTTGATGCACCTGTACTAACCTCGCCTTCTGGATGATAGCGGGGTAAACAGGACGTGGCTCGGGTGATTGATGTCCTTGATGATCGTTTTGGCCTTCCTGTGACATCGGGTGCTGTAGGTGTCCTGGAGGGCAGGCAGTGTGCCCTCAGTGATGCGTTGGGCAGACCGCACCATGCTCTGGAGAGCCCTGCGGTTGCGGGGGGTGCAGTTGCTGTACCAGGCAGTGATACAGCTCGATGGGATGCTCTCAATTGTGCATCTGTAAAAGTTTGTGAGGGTCTTACAGGCCAGGCCAAATTTCTTCAGTTGAGGCGCTGTTGCAACTTCTCCAACACACTGCCTGTGTGGGTGGACCATTTCAGATAGTCAGTGATATGTACGCCGAGGAACTTGAAGCTTTCCAACTTCTCCACTGCGGTCCCGTCGATGTGGATAGGGGGGTGCACCCTCTGCTTTTTCCTGAAGTCCACGATCAGCTCCTTTGTTTTGTTGACGTTGAGGGACAGGTTATTTTCCTGGCACCACTCTGCCAGAGCCCTCACCTCCTCCCTGTAGGCTGTCTCGTCATCGTTGGTAATCGGGTCTACTATGGTTGTGTCGTCTGCAAACTTGATGATTGAGTTGGAGGCGTGTGTGGCCATGTAGTCATGGGTGAACAGGGAGTACAGAAGAGGGCTGAGTACCCATCCTTGTGGGGCCCCTGTGTTGAGGATCAGCCTGTGTGTGTGTGTCCCTGAATGACCTGTTTCAATTACATATAAACTTTGACCCTATGTATTGTAGCCAAGGAAGCAAAGGAGCTACAGAGAGAGAGCTGAGAGAGAGGGAGATATACCAATGACCTAAGATCCATTCACTTCTGTACTAGTACACACACACACACACTCAATACTGCGCACATAATGAGATGCTTGGGTACAAGATGGCTGCTCTCCAGGGAAAAGAGAGAGTCAGCGAGGTGCTGGGTGTATGAAAGGAACAAACACACACACACACGCACACAGCAAGCTGCATAGTGTATAAGAAGAGCTGAGCACACACGCAAGTCAACACAGGTTAATGACTCTAGAAGAGACTGCCACACACACACAAAAATGTATTTATACACACACTGTCAGAAAACCCATTAAGTGGTGTTGTAGGGGGTGGAGTGATGACATCTCATTTAAACAGCAATACTGGTCTTTCTATCAATCACTCCTCAAACTTTCGCTCTATGGAAATGTGTTAAGACATGGACAGTCAACCCAGAATATATCTATCTATATACACCCACAATAAGACTCAATCATGGACACTCTTACTGACAGTTGTGGCTGCTTTGCATGATGTATTGTTGTCTCTACCGTCTTGCCCTTCGTGCTGTTGTCTGTGCCCAATAATGTTTGTACCATGTTTTGTGCTGTTACCATGTTGTTGTCATGTTGTGTTGCTACCATGCTGTGTTGTCATGTGTTGATGCCTTAGACAACACTACATAAAGAGAGACCTATCTTGTCATGATGTGTGTTTTGTCCTATATTTTTAATTCCAGCCCCTGTCCCCACAGGAGGCCGTCATTGTAAATAAGAATTTGTTCTTAACAGACTTGCCTAGTTAAATAATAAATAAAATAACGATAGCTATGCAATCGGAACATAACCATCAACATAAACTTACCTTCTCAGTTGCTATAGGCAACAGCAGACGAGAGCCAAATTCATCACACAAGAAAACCCACAGTCAATCCAACACAGCTAACGTGTAAAGGACATTTATAGTACAACTATTCAACAACATATTTTAAACTATCGGAATCTGATCAGATCAATAGGGATGGGATCTCTCCTTACAAGCACAATTTGATAAGCATCCAGATACATGGGCTCCGATACGATGCAGGAATGAGACTTTTAGTTCGAAACGATTCAATTAGTGGAACGAACCGATGTGATTAGGTTGAATTCGATACAATATGTTTTTCATAACTGAGTCAAATTTCAGGTCTGCTGAGCACAAACTTGAACGTTGTGAAAATTCTGTGTACCTTCAGGTGTGCGTTTACTGTGAACACTGAGTCTGTACCCGCTAAGTTAAAACTAACAGTAGTCAAATCGGCTACCGCGGCTATTTGATCAAAATGTAGACCTACTAGTGGCCTACCATCAAAAACAATGGAGAAAATGCATCCCATAATATTTTAACATGGAAATAGCTGTTCTATCATTCAGCCTACAGTAGCAGCCAATGTGTTGTTCAATGTAGGCTACATTCCATGAGACTTTAGAAAACATATGCAGGGCTTGACATGACTGTTTATCCACCTGTCCTTCAGACAAGGAGGTGGCTGAAAAGGTTGTTGTGTTGTTCCATGCAAGAAACTACTTCACAAAATAGAATGCATCATTATTACCATACCATTATTACAGATAATCAGACAAATTACATTACCCTCTGCCTATTGACTACTTAGCTTATTCAAGCCGGTCTCAAAAGACAAAA
This sequence comes from Oncorhynchus masou masou, assembly GCF_036934945.1. Lineage (NCBI taxonomy): Eukaryota > Metazoa > Chordata > Actinopteri > Salmoniformes > Salmonidae > Oncorhynchus > Oncorhynchus masou. The sequence continues at coordinate 26,527,886 of NC_088236.1, read as the reverse complement.
AAAAAAGTTCTTTATCTGACTCACTTTTCAAAGATGTCTAGAAATGTAGTAAGCAATCACTCCCCCATTGCTGACAACAAATTATCTATAACAGGGCTAATAACTCTCTAACTAGTAAAGGATATGAACAAATGTACACGTCACTACATGTTGCTCTCGCTTTGATCTTAAAACAAGCGCATCTACTCACGACCGCTCATGCTGTAAAAACAATCCAGTTCAAAGTGAATGGCACAGACCTCATATATGGCAATGATCTATTTGCATATAGGCCTACTGCAGCTCTGATTGGTTATGACGCACCGGTCTGTGTAGCGTACGGGGCTCAGTCGTGTCTGTCAATGCAATAGAATCCTACCTCAAAGCGTTCTGCCTACAACAAAATCTATTGCATACTTCATTTTGCATACTAAGTCTTGCATAGCTCGTTTAGTTTCGGTATGTGATATGGAAAGTGGCTAATATTGCAGTGAGTCGATCACATTTCCCACAGTAAAGGGAAACGTAACTAATGGGGAAAACTCTAAAAAATGTAAGTGAAGTTCATATTGCTGATATTTCTTCTGTGTGACAGTCACGCAGCTTAGAGGGAACATTTGTATAGCAGATTAAAATGTTTTGAGCTAGTAATATTTCAATATTTATATTTAGAAACTAGCTATGACATACATAGCCAATTAATATAACAGCTTTGGATTTCACCGGTCTCAAAAGCGAATGGTTTGTAGCGTTTGGAAAATGACAGAGGACTGAGCTCTTCTCCTGTTCCAATCAGTGTGGCTCGCAAAAACGATCGCTGTCCTTTTTATGAAATTACACATTTAACCTGTTCATGTAAAAATGACCGAGTGCACTGACTGTTTGAACCTGGCAATCGAAAAGCCCCAATCAGCAGTTAGATGTGCAATCAGCAAGATGTAAGTTGTGTCCACTCCGGTAGCCTACAGAGCTAAAACACTATTTTCGACAGTGCTTTTGGTAACAATGACCCATAAAAATGACATTGGTCGTCCCTATATTAGTAAACCTTTTGTTTATTATTGTATTTTTTTTGTGAAGGTTCAGATCAGACAGACAATAATGTTCAAAATGTACATATGCAAAGAAATGAAAAAAAAATGTAATAAGCATTATTTTTCCCATCTCATCTCCCCTCTACCTCCCCCTTCTTAGTAGGTGCAACCCATTCCTATTCCCCCTCCCTCCTTTGGCTCATGTTGTGGATATATCTATGCACAAAACAAAACATCATGGATAACTCATCTTGTGTTTGTATAATTGTTTGTGGGAACAAGGCACACACAGATAGAATCAGCCTGCATACATCAATATTCAATACAGATATTCAAAATACAATTAATGAATTCAAACATAATTGCATTATAATATCTCATAATAAGCTTTTGAACTTTTTGACTACTCTATTAAATGCATCTAATGTTGTTTCCTTGGCACTGTTGACACGAGCGTTGGAGAGCTCTAGTGAAAGGATATCAAGGAAATGTTGTAGACATTGAGTTATGGTGAGCTTATGTGGTGGATTCCATCTGGTCACCAACATTCTTTTTGCAGCGGTCAGTCCAGACAACCAAGTTTCTGGGGAACTGTGAGAGTCAGTGAAGTGAAGAGTCATCGTTCAACAACAGTATATTTGGAAGATAAGAAACTTTTTTCTAATCTGTATTCTGTTGGTCTTTAAGATCTATATTTCATACAGTAACAGTTCCCATTTATTTAAAGAGCTTCTAGTAGTTTTTTTATATACAGTGACTTCGGAAACTATTCAGACCCTTTGACTTTTCCCACATTTTGTTAAGTGTCACAACTCCCGTCGAAGTTGGGAACGATGACTCGTCACCGGCCAAAACAAAACGATGACTCGTCACCGGCCTACTAGCTGCCACCGATCCCTTTTTCATTTCGGTTAGTTTTGTCTCGTGTTACACCTGTTCCTAGTTTGTGTGTGCTTGATTTGCTTCCCTATTTAAGCGTATGGAACCCGCCCCTTTGTTGTGCGGGATTATTTTGATGTTCACGTTGTATCGCTGGTGTTGTTAGTGCTCTGGACCTTGTTACCCGTTGGTTTGGGTTGGTCAGTGTTTGCGCCCTGCGTGTCGGGCATTTCATTTTGGTGCCGTATTAAAGTGCACTTTTTCCCTGGACCGCTCTGCTCTCTGCTCTCGATTCCTCGCTACACACCTAGCCAGCCGCGACATTACATTACAGCCTTATTATAAAATGTATTAAAATTGTTTTTTTCTCCCTCATCAATCTACACACAATACTCCATAATGACAAAGCAAAAACAGGTTTTTAGAAATGTTGGCAAATTTATACAAAATAAAAAAAACAGAACTATTACATTTACATAAGTATTCAGATCCTTTATTCAGTACTTCGTTGAAGCACCTTTGGCAGCGATTACTGCCTCGAGTCTTCTTGGGTATGACACTACAAGCTTGGCACTCCTGTATTTGGGAAGTTTCTCCCATTCAACTCTGCAGATCCTCCCAAGCTCTGTCAGGTTAGATAGGTCTCTCCAGAGATGTTCGACCATGTTCAAGTCCGGGCTCTGGCTGGGCCATTCAAGGACATTTAGAGATTTTTCCCGAAGCCACTCATTAGTTGTATGCTTAGGGTCGTTGTCCCGTTGGAAGGTGTACGTTGGCCCCAGTCTGAGGTCCTATGCGCTCTGGAGAAGGTTTTCATCAAGGACCTCTCTGTACTTTGCTCTGCTTATCTTTCTCTCAATCTTGACTAGTCTCCCAGTCCCTGCCACTGAAAAACATCCCCACAGCATCTTGCTTCTCATGGTTTGAGTCCTTAGGTGCCTTTTGGCAAACTCCAAGTGGGCTGTCACGTGCCATTTACTGAGGAGTGTTTCTGTCTGGCTACTCTACCATAAAGGCCTGATTGGTGGAGTGCTGCAGAAATGGTTGTCTTTCTGGAAGATTATTCCATCTCCATAGAGGAACTCTGGAGCTCTGTCAGAGTGACCATCGGGTTCTTGGTCACCTTCCTGACCAAGGCTCTCCTCCTCTGATTGCTCAGTTTGGCCAGGCAGCCAGCTCTAGGAAGAGTCTTGGTGTTCTTGGCGACCTTCAATGCTGCAGAAATGTTCTGGTACCCTTCCCCTCGACACAATCCTGTCTCAGAGCCCTACAGATAATTCCTTCCACCTCATGGCTTGGTTTTTAATTTGACATGCACTGGCAACTGTGGGATCTTATATAGACAGGTGTGAGCCTTTCCAAATCATGTCCAATCAATTGAATTTGCCACTCCAATCAAGTTGTAGAAACAGCTCAAGGATGATCAATGGAAACAGGATGCACTTGAGCTCAATTTCAAATCTCATAGCAAAGAGTCTGAATACTTCTGTAAATAAGGTATTGTTTTATATTTTTATGAATTTGCAAAATCAAAAAAAAACTGTTTTTATTTGTCATTATGGGGTATTGTGTATAGATTGCTGAGGAAAATATTTTATTTCATCCATTTTAAAATAAGGCTGTAACGTAACAAAATGTGGAAAAGGTCAAGAGGTCTACTTGTGTTCTGACTACCTAACAACTCAGTAAGTGGATGGAGTGGGAGTGATTTAATATTGCCAAAGCTATTTTACAAAAATCTGAATGCTGAAGTTGCCGCGCAGATGTAGCCTACGTATATTAGAACAGGGATAGGGTAGCCCTACCTCTCGTTGGCGCGAGCAGCTGTGTCTCCCGCACGGTGCACAGTTATTATCTGATTTGTAGATCAATGTTATACACAGTTGTATGCATAAACGTTTGATATCCTGAAGGAGAGGATGCATCAACTCAGTCACAACAGATGAGGTATTTTCAGAATAAAGCAGAAAAAAAATAAGATTAAAAAACATCTGTGAATTTGAGATTAGCAACGTTTGAGTCTGTTTCTTTACCGATGCACGCTTCATTTGGATTGGTCTGGATTCCCTTGGACCGATGCACTTGTATCTTAAACATTTGAACATCTTAAACACTTAAACATTTGATGCGTATCCGTGAATTGTTACATCCCTACTGATCATCTCTTTGGGCAACACAACCAAACAATCAGCTCTAAACTGCTGACTAACATTTCAAAATGCTTCAGCATAATTTAAAGCTACATTAGCAACAGTGTATTTATACCAGTAACGTATCTAAAAGGCATCCTTACCCTCTTCCTAGGGGGTCCCTTGTCCTGCGCTGCACGGCCCCCTAGCCGGCCCCCTCGGCCCTCCCCTGAGGGGGGCCTGATGGTCATCCGGATCTCCGGGGGACAGATGTAGTTCTCCAGACTCTTGGGGGGCTTCTTGGTGCGTTTGGTGGTTTGGATCTTCAGCTTCAGACTCCCCTCCTGAAAGCTGGCTTCTTTAATGGAGAACTCCTGCTCCTCTAGCCCCTCCCCTTCTCCATGGGACCCCCAGCGCTCACCCATCATATCCCCAATGACCTCATCACCCCGCAACGCAGGACCCAGACCCGCCCTTTCCGGTTCTTTTTCTTCAGGCTCAGCCCTTCCACCTCCTAATTCCGCCTCCTTAGGTCGGGCTGAGCTAACCAGATCCCTCGACTCCATCCACACTCCCGCCAGAACCAGTGAGGATCCAGAGAGCGGCGGCAGCTAGCCAATAGGTTTGCAGAGAGTGGCTGTCCGTCAGAGTGGGTTGCCTTAGGAACGTTAGCTACTGCTTCAGGATTGGTTCTCCCACAGGAACACATGTAATCCAACAAGGCCAAACTACAGAGAGAGGAGAGAGAGAGAAATTACTATCAAAACTTTGAAACATACCATTTGTAGTGGCAGTAAGGATTTGAGTCCAAATCGTGTACACGTCCGCACAGCAGTGTTCTAGAAAATTGAACTGTTGGCTTTTTTTATACCTTTGGAATTCTCTGTGCCGCTCAAGCAACTTCTCCAAATGTCAACACATTCAAATGAATACAGGACGCGCACGCAGATCTGCGTTGGTTTGGAATTTTGGGGAGGCGAGCGGTCGGCTGTGCATCCCCCGCTGTGCATCCCAGCATCCCCCACTGTGCATCCCCCGCTGTGCATCCCCCGCTGTGCATCCCCCGCTGTGCATCCCCCGCTGTGCATAGCTATGTCACAATGGGCCGCCGGACTATCACGGCTCTGCGTTTGTGGACTCTGAATTACGCTTTAGTGTCTCAGAGTTGGTGCATGAGCAGGCAGAGAGCTGTGCAGGCATGCCATACACACTCATTTACATTTTACACTGTGTAAACAACATTTCACACACACACACACACGTTCTCTCTTTCTCCCCACCCTCTCTTTCTCTCTCTCTCTCAATGTAAAATGAAGACATTCCTCTCCAGCTCTCTAAAGGGAGGGTGAAGCCTGAGGACACAAGAACAAAAGCTGCAGATTGAGATGAAAAAGCTGACGGCTCTTTTTTCTTTTCTCCTTCAGCAGAGGGAGGGAATTGTGTAGACTGAGAGGGAGAGGGGGAGGGTACATTATTTTTCCAGATGTGGTTTACGAGCTGATCTCGAAAAAAACTGAGTCGGACCTGTTTCACACACACATACTCACGCATCCATAGAGACACTGCGGCACTCGAGGATCAGAGTTGTCCACCTATAATGCCATTTCTGCTCTCTAGGGAAGAGGGTGTGTTTGTCTCAGACTCAGCACAAACACACACAAAGCCCTGTCACTCAGTGAGCCAGTCAGACTACCACCAGTATTACATCCATCTCTCAGTAGACATGTCTAATCCAACTGAGAGATGTGTATGTACAAAGCCTAAACACACACACACACGTCCAAACTCACTTTTCTTCCATGAACAAATACACACAAAAACAGCGACCAAACCAAACAGTACACTTCACACTCCAGCTCCTGTGAGTCCCATCCCTCACACCGACATGAGCCACGTTTAACAAACATTGTATTGTTTCAAAGGATATGTTCTGTGTACATTAAGTCTTTATTTGACCTTACAAGTAATCTATGGGTCAGGAGAAACTGTAATCCACGATTTGAATTTATTGAAATAAACCTCATCTGCACATTTCATACTGAGAGTTTATGTACTTAGGGTTTGGGTTAGCGTGTGCTTCAGGCTCCTGTATGTGTGTGTGTGTGTGTGTGTGTGTGTGTGTGTGTGTGTGTGTGTGTGTGTGTGTGTGTTAGCCCCTGGATCAGCCTCCCGTCCTGTACAGCTGATCTCCTGTTGTCATGTTAGCCAACAGACCTTGGAGGTCTTAAATGCTCTGCTCACAGTGGGTTTGGATAACCAGCATAATACACTATAGTTTCAGACTATCAGAGTATGACTGTACACACACACACAGCTCTGGCAGTATGTCCCTGTTTGGTTCTCTCTGTCGGGTCTCCCTAATGCCAGGACTGTGACTCGGCCCAATGGCATCTTTTAAACCCCCCTGTATGTGTGTGCGTGTGTGTGCAGTGACTGGGCCCTAAGGCATGTGTTAAAGCCACCCCAAATGTGTCTGTGGTCATGGACCAGGACTCTCCCTTGGAACAATGAGAGGAAAACAAGGACAGCTGCCAAATCCAACCACATAGCAACAAATCCAGTGACCAACCAGATCCTCTGAGGAGGACACAACAGCAGTCTCTACACTGCTCTGTCTACACTAAATGGACACTAAATGGTATCATTTACAAGACCTTAAGAAGACATTTACAACTGAGGCAAAACCATATCAAACAGCTAGATGATTCCACATCTCCAGCTCCATGTCCATGTAGCTTTGAATAGACTTAGGAAAAAGTATTGTTTTTTTTACACTTGAAGTTCATTAATACACAACTAATAAGACCTATGGAATAGAGTACAGTTTTACCAACCCTGCTATTACTTACTTCTGTTCAGGCTCAGTGTCTAGTCTGGAGCATGAAGTCACAAGGTCTGCTGGGCGGCTACTGAGTAGCAACCTAGCGATTCCAAAAGCCCTGGTCTGCCCTGTCAATTACGATCGCCAGAACAGAGCTGTTTTAGAGCTGTTGGGCTCTAAAATTAGTTTATTGTTATCAAGTTCGATCCCCACAGTGAATTATTTTAAAGTTTGTTACAAATCGAGATATTTAATTAAATAGTGATAGTGATCCTTTGACTGCTACATTTGTTGTCACACAGGACCACGTGCTGGCAGACCAATCACGGGCCGGCAGGCTACAAGGAGGCTTCGGTTGACTCTCTCAGGCAGGATGAAAATGACTACATCAACCATGATCCTTTGCTAGTTACAGCCACTTTCACCGTGATCCTTACAAAATTTTGTTGGTGCAATTCAACCACATTGAGCAATATGGTGCGCTTCAAATTCAAATAGTTACAGCTTCATGCGCCATCGGGAGGTTTCCATAGGAATACGTGGATGACGTCAGCGCTATCACTATGTACTGGTCTATGCTTTAATGTCTATGCTTCTGTTACTGGAAATGGGGCTGTGTTTATGTTAGGATGACCCTTACTGAGCCTCTCTCGCTCTGAGCCTCAGACTCGCACACAGACACACACCTCTCTGTATGCCGTGTAGACAGCAGGGTGATTGTGAGAGGCCAGACTGGCTGCATAAATAGCTTTATTATGTTCCTAACGCTGCCAGCTCTACCCACAGTTTCCCTCTAACCAGCATAAGGCCTTTCCTTCACTGTGTGTGTGTGTTGTCACTATAACTGAAATACGTTCTGCGCTGGACTATACAGTTTCAGAAAATGGACCGTCTTTGGCAGTAATAGGATAGAATTTAGACTATTAAAATCTTTCATTTTCACCAACTACTACTCCCAACATGTACTTGAAGAGCACTTTGATGAAAGCTATGATCCTCTTCCTTGTGCATATGGGTATAAGATAGAGAGAAAGAGAGAGAGAGGCCCGGCCGAAACACAACCTTTTAAGGCTGCAAACCCAGCAGCCTTAGGCAGACTCAGAAATAGCTCCCACAAGCACGTACGTGCACACACACACACACACACACACACACACACACACACAGAGAGTATGATGGCTCTTGTAGAAGATTTGGTGTCTTTTGGTGTAGGAGTGTTGCAGAGACTCATACATCTGATGCCAGCTACTCTCTCTCTCGCCCTCCTCCCAACTGTCTCTTTAACAGAGATAGGTGGATGAGGATAAAAGGATGGAACTGCCCGTAGAGACTGATCTGTAGAGACTGAGCTGTATAAACCAGTGGCTCCCTAACAGTTGGCTGCTGCTATGAGACTGTATCCTGGCTACAAACCTTGATTCTGTTAACTAGTTGAACCATGTTTTAAGAGGATGTGATCTGTCCCCCATAACACACACAAAGAGAGACTGAGCTGGTTAAAACATTCTTAGACATCATGTGAGAGTAAGATAACACAGGTCTTAGTGGCTGTGGTTGCATAATGCCCCTGATAAAGTCACACACCCAGCATTAATCTAATAGACGAAAGCAGTTCCTGATGTTTTAGCAGTCAGTTCCTGCTGAGACCCCCAACCCTGTGTGTGTATGTGTGTGTTTTTGCATGCATGCGACATGGCTTACTCTGCGATCCCTGATCACAGAACAGACAGGTCCTCAACATTCACATTGCCATTGAGGCTCTGCATTAGTCTGCTGTATGAGTATGGCTGGTAGGACAGTAGATGAATGTTAAACCACTTCAAATGCAGCAAGAGACAAAATGTCTGTAAGTGAAAACACCTAACCCTCTACCATACCCCCTCTCTCCCTTCCCTCTACCTCACCTCCCTCATCTCTACCTCACCCTACTCTCCTTCTCTCTCCCTTCTGCCTGCCTCCTCCCTCTCTGCCAGAAGGTGTTCTGTACTGATACGCAGCTCAGAGTCCGCCAACAGTTAGATTTGTCCCTGGATCTCTTTCCTCTCTTCCCCCTCTCTCTCTTCCTCCCCTCCCCCATCTTACTGCCTCCCTCCCTCCATCTCTATCCTCTCTCTACCCCCCCCCCTTTCTATCCTCTCTCTACCCACCCCTCCCCCATCTTGCTGCCTCCCTCCCTCCCCCTCTCTACCCCCCTCCCCCATCTTGCTGCCTCCCTCCCTCCCTCCCTCTCTATCCTCTCTCTAACCCCCCCCTCTCCCCCCCCCTCCCCCATCTTGCTGCCTCCCTCCCTCCCTCTCTATCCTCTCTCTACCCCCCCCTCCCCCATCTTGCTGCCTCCCTCCCTCCCTATCCTCTCTCTCTCCAGCCTTGGCTGGGGTCCAGTGTTACCCAGAGGAGAGGGAACACAGGGGACATCTGGCCACACTCCTCTCCTCTGTTTCACATCACTTCAGATGGAGAAGAAACAGCAGAGAAAGCCATTGTAGCCGATTAGGTCTCACTTTACAGTAAGTGTCCTTAATACCTATGCACTGGCAGGTACAGTCGATGGGTCTCACTTTACAGTAAGTGTCCTTAATACCTATGCACTGGCAGGTACAGTCAATGGGTCTCACTTTACAGTAAGTGTCCTTAATACCTATGCACTGGCAGGTACAGTCAATGGGTCTCACTTTACAGTAAGTGTCCTTAATACCTATGCACTGGCAGGTACAGTCGATGGGTCTCACTTTACAGTAAGTGTCCTTAATACCTATGCACTGGCAGGTACAGTCGATGGGTCTCACTTTACAGTAAGTGTCCTTAATACCTATGCACTGGCAGGTACAGTCGATGGGTCTCACTTTACAGTAAGTGTCCTTAATACCTATGCACTGGCAGGTACAGTCGATGGGTCTGCTTTTGGCTCAGGTCTCAAACCAGAATTACTATCACAGCTGAAAAAAACCTTAACAATTATCACATTTGAGAGAGAGAGTACCCATGAACTCTTAAAGGGTGCCCTGTCACAGGTCTAGGTTCCCCTATGATTCCAACACTGGCCCTAACAGTTAGCCTGCCTACATCATGGGCTTTGAATTTGCTCCAGGAATCCAAACTGATTTCAAATGGTGAGAGCCTCTGTTAGTACACTACTGTAGTCCACCATCCAGTATGTTTCCAGTTGCCATGACAACAAGAAGCCCCACACCACACATATCAGATACAGCGCCTTCAAAAAGTATTCACACCCCTCGATTTTCCACATTTTGTTGTGTTACAGCCTGAATTTTTAATTGATCAAACTTAGATTTTGTCACTGGCCTACACACAATACCCCACAATGTCAAAGAGGAATCATGTCTATCTAAAATTTTACAAATTAATATAAACTGAAAAGCTGAAATGTCTTGAGTCAATAAGTATTTAACCTAGGGATACACCGATACATTTTTTGCCCGATACCGATATCCAATATTTTTCCTTGCCAAAAAAAAAACAATACCGATACCCATAACCAATATAAAAATGTTAGCGGCCTTTTAAGCATTCTAGTACAGCTAAAAAAGTTTGAAACACACACACACACACACACACACCAAAAAGTTGTTTTGTTGGCATTTACGTACACTACCGTTCAAAAGTTTGGGGTAACTTAGAAATGTCCTAGTTTTTGAAAGAAAAGCACATTTTTTGTCCATTAAAATAACATCAAATTGATCAGAAATACAGTGGGGCAAAAAAGTATTTAGTCAGCCACCAATTGTGCAAGTTCTCCCACTTAAAAAGATGAGAGGCCTGTAATTTTCATCATAGGTACACTTCAACTATGACAGACAAAATTAGGGGGGAAAAAAAATCCAGAAAATCACATTGTAGGATTTTTTATTTATTTATTTGCAAATTATGGTGGAAAATAAGTATTTGGTCACCTACAAACAAGCAAGATTTCTGGCTCTCACAGACCTGTAACTTCTTCTTTAAGAGGCTCCTCTGTCCTCCACTAGTTACCTGTATTAATGGCACCTGTTTGTTATCAGTATAAAAAACACCTGTCCACAACCTCAAACAGTCACACTCCAAACCACTATGGCCAAGACCAAAGAGCTGTCAAAGGACACCAGAAACAAAATTGTAGACCTAGACCAGGCTGGGAAGACTGAATCTGCAATAGGTAAGCAGCTTGGTTTGAAGAAATCAACTGTGGGAGCAATTATTAGGAAATGGAAGACATAAAAGACCACTGATAATCTCCCTCGATCTGGGGCTCCAAGCAAGATCTCACCCCGTGGGGACAAAATGATCACAAGAACGGTGAGCAAAAATCCCAGGACCACACAGGGGGACCTAGTGAATGACCTGCAGAGAGATGGAGACCAAAGTAACAAAGCCTACCATCAGTAACACACTACGCTGCCAGGGACTCAAATCCTGCAGTGCCAGACGTGTCCTCCTGCTTAAGCCAGTACATGTCCAGGCCCGTCTGAAGTTTGCTAGAGAGCATCACCCCAAAACATCACTGCTCTAGAGGAGATCTGCATGGAGGAATGGGCCAAAATACCAGCAACAGTGTGTGAAAAATAAATAAACTTGAGCAGAATAAAAATATTCCAAAACATGCACCCTGTTTGCGACAAGGCACAAAAGTAGGATATAAAAGAAGCTAAATGGCGCTAAGCACAAGCAAAATCCTAGAGGAAAACCTAGTTTCAGTGTGCTTTCCACCAGACACTGGGAGATGAATTCACCTTTCAGCAGGACAATAACCTAAAACACAAGGCCAAATCTACACTACAGTTGCTTACCAAGAAGACAGTGAATGTTCCTGAGATGCCGAGTTACAGTTTTGACTTAAATCGAATTGAAAATCCATGGCAAGACCTGAAAATGATTGTCTTGCAAAGACCAACAACCAAATAATAATGGGCAAATGTTGCACAATCCAGGTGTTTAAAGCTCTTTGAGACTTACCCAGAAAGACTCACCTCTAATCGCTGCCAAAGGTGTTCCTACAAAGTATTGACTAGGGTTGTGAATATTTATGTAAATTAGACATTTCTGTATTACATTTTTAATAAATAAGCAAAAAAATAATAATTGAAAAACATGTTTTCACTTTGTCATTATGAGGTATTGTGTGTGAGAGAAATCTACTAAATCAATTTTGAACTCAGGCTCTAACACAAAAAATGTGGAATACATCAATGGGTAGGAATACTTTCAGAAGAAACTGCATATAATTACAGCCTACACATACACTGGTTCAAATCTGCCTGCTCTAATTCCCCTAATGGGTCACACTTTAAATTAGCCTACTACCAGAGCATACAAGTTAACACTGTATTATATAAAACACACAGTGAAATAGTCCAGGGGCAAGAGGTTGATGGGTTTAGCCTGTAACTGGTTTCTTGAAGTAAGCTCAAAGCATTCCTGCCCTGACCCTGACACTAAAGTGGAGTGCTCTATTTGACAGTCCTCTTTCAGCTGCTATGGTAACAGTGTACAATACCTTTGGGTACTCTGAAAAACTCCAGTTAGTAACTACCTAGCTGGTACCAAATGGTAAAAAGTGGTGCTTGTTTCAGTGAATCGCAAAGACACTGGAAAGTAATTTGCTATGAAATTACTGCTTTGCGCTTATATCTAGCCAATTAAAGAGTGGACTGTTACTCCATCCTGAGATTAGATCATGGCCATTTGTGACAGACTGGTTATGCAGTAATCTGCTTGCTTTGGCTTTCTCTCACATACCAGCAGGGTCTCACACACCCTAGGGGAGGGTGGAAGTGTCCTTATAGGCTACAACATCGTGGGACCTTCTCTGAAGGTTTAGACCTCTTGGTGTAATGGGTTGTTTTATATACTCTCAGAGTATGACAGAAATATGACATATTTACAGTGATTTCATCAATCTACAGTTGCCTTTAGGATGTGTGTATAACCCTTCACACCACCACCCACACTGGGACCATGAATAGTCTTACACTACAACTCCTAGAACATCTCAGAGGTCTGGACTCTTTTAATGGCACAGGACACAATGCACTTGGCAAATGGTTACTGGTTCAAGACCTGGCCTAGACCAGTGGTCAGAGGGTTATATCTATGCCTTCCACCTGCTCCACAACACACACACACACACACAGTAGTACCATAGTTACAACCAGTCACCAATCCATGCCCCTCTCCTTGGTGCTGTTGACCAACCAAGATTGTGATATGCAGCTGCTAAAACAATCCAGTCGGCAATGAAGGAAACATATTTGCTAAAAATGTGCTTGTAGGCTATGATCCAAGTGTAAGTACTAGTAGGCTACTCTACCTAATCGTGGTAACAGCTATTGCTAGACAGAGATTCCTCCAATGCTTTTCTGGAAGTGTGTAATCCTGTATGGGAGAACATCCACCTACTAGGCTACAGAGAAACATTGTAGCAGGTAGTTTATTAACATTATACAGTCAAAACAAGCTACAAATTAAAAGTTTATTTGGATGTGTCCACTTTTTTAAACTACAGTCAACCGCAAATAAATATAAATAGGCCTTTACATATAATCATGTTCAATTCACATTTAGACTGCAAGAATTCAAGGTGGTAAGAAATTATAGTGAACTAGGCTAGCCTACTTACCCATGTCCAATGTTTTCGAACACACGAGTCTGTCGTGTAAATATGTTATCAAGATCATTTAAAATCCATGTAGTCACATGTACAGAACCTGCCGTATGCACTGACAGCGTCCTGGATAGCTGTCAAATGGTGCAATAATATTTTTTATAGAAAAACCCGAGGAAAATGGCGTCAACACAACAGTGCGCTGAGAACAGCCCCCCCTCCCCCCAAAAAATAATTATAGCCGATCTAATAATCAAATGAACATGTTCACAAAAATAGAAGATTTCCGTTTTCTGTGAAATATAGCGCGTAATGCTAATAGGCTAAACATTGCATGCGGGTAAACTACGCACATTCACAGGTCCACTGCAGAGATCCCCTCGCCGTATCAGTGGCTGGTCAGTCGGCCAGCAGCATAGTGCTGCTTCCCTCTCAAATCCGTGACTCGGGGAGAGGATCGGAGCAAACCGTTTTACTGCAGTGAAAATAAACTAGCAGATTGTATCCGAGTAGCCTCCAAACCCACATCCAACGGTATCGTCACTGGAGAGATCGTGGTTACATGCGTAAAAATGATAGACGTGTTGTTGAGCGGAAGACTGGTGTTTTCGATCGTTTCCCCTCCCCGGTTGGCGGTGGGTCGAAATTAGGGGGTGTTCTATTCGCTCGCTCTAGATCAGTGTGTGTTGCGACCCGTTGCCGTGACTGATAATGATCTCAGAGAGACAGGACTATAGATGCAGCTCGCGCTCTGATAGAAGAGCGCAGTGTCGCCTCCACCCGGTAGCGGGTGGTAGTCTAGCCTAGGCTACTACAGAAACACAGGACATATCCCTCCCAGTTCGTTTTAACCAGTTTCATAACAGGACAGGAGATCACTGGTCAGTTCCAGGGGAGTTTCCTTTATTCACAAACCAACCTTCACTATCTAATGCATGTGATGTCCTACCATGTCAGATGTGTATACATGTTATGTCAATTGGTGTCACACACTGTATAGGCTACACAGTTATTTTAATGAGCCAGTCATATCATTATTCTGATGGCATCCTCCTCTTTCAGAATTGGGGCAACATCAAACTGGATTTATTTGATCATGCATAAACACTGCATTGTGTGTCTGTGTTATGTTTAATGCATAAACAACAGTATGTGCATCCTGTGCTTCTAGGAGGACAATATATTGACTGAGAAAACATGAATAATGACGCAGACAGAAAGGAGGTTAGCTGCATCCACTGCAGAATAACTGGACAATGCGTTTGCATATTGGTGTGTGTTTTTGCTGCCATGATAGCATCCCAACCAGTGCTGATATTTCCATAAACATGCATTTATGCTGCATTAATTATTATTGCTGTTTCTCTTTTGTGGCAGTTTTAAGCTATAGGGACAGTTACTCACTCTTATGTTCTAACATCTTGACATAGTGAGATGCAGTAAAGTGGGATGTGTACAGTTATTCAATGCAAAACACATCCTGCAAGTTGGCTTTGACCTATGGAAAACATCCTCTAACATTAATATGCAAATGACAAATGACCTTTTCCTCCCTCACTCAGTGTCACTATATCTCAAACTAAATGTGTAAATCTCACCCTTGTCTGACAGACTGACTGTTTGTGTTTGTGTTTGTGCATTCACTCCCTCTATAAATGTTTTATTGGCAGCATTGTCATAACGATGCTAAAGCAGAACTGTTTATGGTCCAGCACCAGCTAATTTCTCTGGTTATGGGTGTGGGGCCAGTATTATAGCACTGGTGTGTGTGTGTGTAAGGATACAGACAGGCCTCTGAGAATAAGAGGTCAAACAGCTGCTCCCCAGACAACCAATCAATGCACATTGTATGATTCTTACATACACACAGCAGAACACACACACACACACACACAGAGTAGTTTTTGGATGTGTTACCATGGATACCAGATACCGGCATATCTAAGGGGAGCCGTTTCCAGCTTAAACTGTACATACTGAATTACTATTGGCTAGGTAGAGAGAGAAGATTGAGGCTTTTTCATTCATTTGCGTATATTTACATCTAAGTGGTGCATAGTCATGTTTGTTTCAAGTGTTACCATTGTATTTCCTAAACATGATATACTTTTACATAGCTTGAATGTGTGTTTTATTTATTATTGTGAACCAGTTGGACTATAGATTTTTGTTTGGGTGGCAGGAAGCCTTGTGGTTAGAGCATTGGACCAGTAACCGAAAGGTTGTTAGATTGAATCACCGAGCTGACAAGGAAAAAACCTGTTGTTCTGTCCCTGAACAAGGCAGTTAACCCACTGTTCCTAGGCTGTCATTGTAAATAAGAATTTGTTTTTCATTGCCTTGCCTAGTTAAATAAAGGTAAACAATTTTTTATGTAAAGATGTATCTACAGTACTTGTCGTTGTCAGACTGACTAGTGAGAGGCGCTGAAATTCTGCTTCCTCACTCACTACTCAAACTGACACTGAGGATAAATCACTTCACAGACACACACACACACACACACACACACACTATGGACTCCACAAATGATTGATTAACTGAGCCAAGGACTGCATGTGTGTGTCTGTGTGTGTGTGCGCGCGCGTGCATCTCCCTCCCCTGTCTCTCCATTCTCTAGAGTATAACATGGAAGTAAATGTCTGTATCCTCAGGCCAGATCGGTAGGAGATGAAAGTGAATCTTATTCTAAACCACTTTACCAAACGCTTCAGCTTTTATGTGGAAACAGCAAACGTTCCTCTGTGGTTGCAGAGAGAGAGAGAGAGAGAGAGAGAGGGAGAGGGAAAGAGAAAGAGAGGAAGAGAGAAAGAGAGGAAGGGGGGGAGAGTAAGGATCAAGGTACCATCTGATTTCACCAAGCCCATTTCATATTTCCCATTCATTCATTTGGGATTGAGCTATTGCTTCATGTGGTTTATAGGACATGGATTCATCTCGACATTAGAAGACTTTAATGAGCTGGCCACCTTATGCAACTGTTTCAGATTTGTGTTCAATAAATACAAAGATACAATGGCATACTAGAAACCGTTAGAGCTAATTGTATCTCTTACTGGCAGTGTTTCAGGGGCTGTGTCAGTATATGTATGCATGCGTTTGTGTGTTCTGGGGCTGGAGTGCGAAGCAACACGTTTATTTATCAAAGTGACAGGAAGTAGGTGTTGTTCTGAGAGGATGTTCTGAGACCACATCCTGCTGCATGCTGAGAGAACAACTTGTGCCGGGACGCCACAGTCTACCTTAACTGTACAGAGGTGGCAAAAGGGTGTATGTGTGTGTATAATGTGGTCAGAGCATTCGGCCAAGAACTTAGCACCTGCAGATTTACCATGTTCTTCACACCACCACTCATAGCAGTAGACTCTCTACTTCAAAGAATAGCAGAAACATAACACCTTTGGTCAAAAACCTCAACATCTTTAGAAGATATAAC
Source organism: Oncorhynchus masou masou (assembly GCF_036934945.1). Lineage (NCBI taxonomy): Eukaryota > Metazoa > Chordata > Actinopteri > Salmoniformes > Salmonidae > Oncorhynchus > Oncorhynchus masou. The sequence goes on along the minus strand of NC_088236.1, from coordinate 26,511,010 downwards.
TCAGGTGTCTGGGGTGATTTATTCCACCTGTTGCTCTGGGGCAGCAGGTAGCCTAGTGGTTAGAGTGTTGGGCCAGAAACTGAAAGGTTGCTAGATCAAATCCCTGAGCAAACAAGGTAAAAATCTGTCGTTCTGCTCCTCAACAAGGCAGTTAATCCACTGTTCTTAGGCTGTCATTGTAAATAAGCATTTGTTCTTAATTTTCAGTTTGTTATATCTGGAGTACTTCTCCTGTCTTATCCGGTGTCCTGTGTGAATGTAAGTATGCTCTCTCTAATTCTCTTTCTTTCTCTCTCTCGGAGGACCTGAGCCCTAGGACCATGCCTCAGGACTACCTGGCATGATGACTCCTTGCTGTCCCCAGTCCACCTGGCCGTGCTGCTGCTCCAGGTTCAACTGTTCTGCCTGTGATTATTATTTTTTGACCATGCTGGTCATTTATGAACATTTGAACATCTTGGCCATGTTCTGTTATAATCTCCACCCGGCACAGTCAGAAGAGGACTGGCCACCCCTCATAGCCTGGTTCCTCTCTAGGTTTCTTCCTAGGGAGTTTTTCCTAGCCTCCGTGCTTCTACACCTGCATTGCTTGCTGTTTGGGGTTTTAGGCTGGGTTTCTGTACAGCACTTTGAGATATCAGCTGATGTACGAAGGGCTATATAAATAAATGTGATTTGATTTGAATTGATTTGCCTAGTTAAATAAAGGTAAAATAAATGTTATTCATCTGTGAAATAAGCTGGATGTGGTTTATGATGTTTAACTGTCAGAGAGGTTTGTTTACTCACAATCAGGGTTGGGCAAGGTCAGTGAAGGGTCAAACAGAGAACAAACCTGTAGTAGAGAACTGACTCGACACTCATTTCTCTCTCAATTTCTAGCGGCTACTAGTCAGGGGAACGTTGAGGTGATTAAATTAATTTCCTCTTTCTTCCACCACCCCATTCTCTAAAGGTGATTTATTAACATGTGTTTACACATCAAAACTAGAACTAAACTCCCACACACACACAGAAATCACCTACCTCACCACATTCACAGCTGTAGAATATCAGGAAGCTATCGGGTCGTTTGGGGTGTGAAGGTTCTCGGAACTTATAATTCAGATATGACTCAGTCTAATTATAATTGACAGTTATATCTGGGGTTCAGATGAATATCTGTAGTTATGATTACAATTTGTGTAATTGTAAGTTTGTGTATACATACTAGGCTACAGTAGGCCCACCACTGCTAACCGTTGCTTGGATCGTGTTATATCTGAAGTGGTAAACCATGTAGTTACAATAATCAATCCTGAACAGGATGCCACAGTATGGTTATTGTAATGTTTGAGTGTGCGACAGGTGTAGTGTCACAGTTGTCCCCCTCACTCTGATGACAGGCTGTCAGAGGGAGTTATTACTGTGGTACCATGTGCTTGTGTTTCAGTCAGAGTCACACACACACACGCACAGGCACACGCACGCACATGCCCACACAAACACACACGTCTCAATATCACACACAAACACACACCCTAACAGTCTGACATGACAACCACACTAATGGCCGCAGTGCATGACAGGTTCATACAGAGAAAATATAAACATGATGATAATACCGTTTTTTACAATCACTTTGGCACTAAATTCCGAACCTTGATGTAATTTTTCAAAACTCTAGACACAAAACTCACAACCAATGATCAAAATGCACATTTTTCAAAACTCTAACACTTTTTCCAATTGCTTGGATACAATACACATAAAGCTAAGATAATTTGTTCATTGAACTAAACTTAACATCAAAGTATTACCATTTCAAAATGCAATTCACACATTACATCTGAAATGACTGTCTACTCATTACAATGATCTAACTATCAATTGATACAACTGCTCAAAATGATAATTAACTGTTGCGTTACTCATAATGCATAGTTTTACGGAAACTGACAAACAATATTCCATGTTTAGATCATGAAAGTTTCAGGATAACGAGATCCATTGACACCAATTACCGTGGTGATCATTCTTTATCAGACACTGTTTCTATGGTACCATGTATCACTTTTCCAGACCATGTTTTCAGATTTGACATTACTGTACACTCACCGGCCACTTTATTAGGTACACTTATCTAGTACTTTTGCCTCCACAACAGCCTGAATTATTCATGGTGTTGTACGTTAAGAGATGCCCTTCTGCACACCACTGTTTTAAACAGCTGTTATTTGAACGTTTGTGGCCTTTCGGTTAGCTTGAATGAGTCTGGACATTCTCTTCTGACCTCTCTCATTAACAAGGTGGTTTTTGCCCACAGAACTGCTGCTCACTGAATGTGTTTTGTTTATCGCACTATTCTCTGTAAACTCTAGAGACTGTAGTGCATATATTGAGTTGCAGGCAGCCACATGATTCGCTGTTTGAATGTAACCGTCTTTGATGAGCTAAATCAGGTCCGTAGAGCTGATGGTGTGACCTACATCATTGTGTGGGATAATGTCAGGTTCCACCATGCTCAAATGGTGCAGGCTTGTTTTCAGACCCATCCACAATTTACCACCCTGTGCTTACCCCCATACTCTCCTTTCCTTAACCTGATTGAGGAATTTTTCTCCACATGGAGGTGGAAGGTATATTGTAGGCGCCCTCACGAACAAGCCACCCTTCTCCAGGCCATGGATGACGCATGCAATGACATCACGGCAGACCAGTGTCAGGCCTGGATTCGCCATGCCCGAAGATTCTTCCCTAGATGTTTGGCTAATGAAAACATTCATTGTGATGTGGATGAGAACCTGTGGCCAAATCCACAAAACAGGTTTGATGGAAATATAGAAGTAGTAATTAATCTTTTGTTTTGCTTTTACAGTAAGCCAGGTGAGGAACACTGCAGTGATGTTTTACAGTAAGCCAGGTGAGGAACACTGCAGTGATGTTTTACCATAAGCCAGGTGAGGAACACTGCAGTGATGTTTTACCGTAAGCCAGGTGAGGAACACTGCAGTTGACCTTTAACAGTTTTTTCTTTTTTGTAGCTAATTATTTTAGCTTTGATTCAAAGAAACCTGTTGTGATTTTATTGTATTTCATCAATAAATTTAATATTTTGTTCAATGATTCCACTGTGTCTGTAGTATTCACTCTACTAGTCCTTTTACAGTGATGCATTTACGTGTAGTAGCATAATTAAACAAGTATCACATATTTTGTACTACAATATTTAATGATTGTATGAACAACTACACAGTGAAACTATCGGTATCTTGTGTGTGGGTGATCTAAATAAATGTTCCTATGGTATTTCATGATAAATTAGTTATTTGACCCAATAATTCTGCAAGTGCAAGGTTTCTTTAAAGATATGAATGCACAATGCAATGTTTTGAACATTGGACAGCCTGTGTTACTGTAACAGTATATTTTTTTAAACCGTCCCCTCGCCCATACCCGGGCACGAAGCAGGGACCCTCTGCACACATCAACAACTGACACCAACGAAGCATCATTACCCATCGCTCCACAAAAGCCGCGGCCCTTGCAGAGCAAGGGGAACTAATACTTCAAGGTCTCAGAGCAAGTGACGTCACCGATTGAAACGCAATTTAGCGCGCACTGCTAACTAAGCTAGCCGTTTCACATCCGTTACATTACAAGTGATGACCGTTTTGAGTTGTGTCTAGAGTTTGAAAAAGGACTACAAGGGTCTGAAATTAGTGCCAAAGTGATTGTTAAAAACTGTAATGTTATAGTAGTAAACACCGAGGGGGATGGGTAAATTATATCCTCTATTTGACGGACACTGCAGGGAGTCCAGACTGAGACTACTGAGACACATTCATGTCTGTTTTAGTGAAGCCAGTATTTGCTGTTGTTATTTGTTCCTGGCTGTGTTGTCATTGTTGGTATTTACCTCTCAGACATTATCTGTCTCATTAGGCCAGGGAAATGGCTGCTTTAGTCCCAGACAGAGAGTGTTTGTTTGTTTGTCTGAGTGTGTGTGTCTGTCTGAATGTGTGTGTGTGTATTTATGCGTGCGTCTGTCTGATGGACTAAAAGATGCATTTGTACTCTGTTTTGTACTTTCCTTCTAAGAAACGGACTAAATAAACACACACCTCCCTCATCTTATACAGTGATGGAAAGCCATTATGAATGAAAAATATGTTTGGTTTGTAGAAGGACCATTAAAAATAGGGGAAAACATAGGTGCTGGTATTAAGCCGGTAGTAAAACCACTACAGAATGTCCGTCCAGAACAATGAGGGGTCAGAATATCCAGGTAAGGGGGTTTAATTGACAAGAAGGAGTCACACACACACACAAAATTTTACAGATGCACAATCGAGAGCATCCTGTCGGGCTGTATCACCACCTGGTACGGCAAATGCTCCGCCCACAACCGTAAGGCTCTCCAGAGGGTAGTGAGGTCTGCACAACGCATCACCGGGGGCAAACTACCTGCCCTCCAGGACACCTACACCACCCGATGTCACAGGAAGGTCATAAAGATCATCAAGGACAACAACCACCCGAGCCACTGCCTGTTCACCCTGCTATCATTCAGAAGGAGAGGTCAGTACAGGTGCATCAAAGCAGGGACCGAGAGACAGAAGCTGTTTTTCAATCTCAAGGCCATCAGACTGTTAAACATCCACCACTAACATTGAGTGGCTGCTGCCAACATACTGACTCAACTCCAGCCACTTTAATAATGGAAAAAATGATGGAAAAATGTATCACTAGCCACTTTAAACAATGCCACTTAATATAATGTTTACATACCCTACACTACTCATCTCAAATGTATATACTGTACTCTATACCATCTACTGCATCTTGCCATCTTTATGTAATACATGTATCACTAGCCACTTTAAACAATGCCACTTTTATATGTTCACATACCCTACATTACTAATCTCATATGTATATACTGTACTCTATACCATCTACTGCATCTTGACTATGCCGTTCTGTACCATCACTCATTCATATATTTTTATGTACATATTCTTAATCCCTGTGTATAAGGTAGTTGTTGTGAAATTGTTAGGTTAGATTACTCGTTGGTTATACTGCTTTGTCGGAACTAGAAGCACAAGCATTTCGCTACACTCGCATTAACATCTGCTAACCATGTATATGTGACAAATAAAATGTGATTTGATTTGACACACACACACACACACACACACACACACACACCACTCTGACATCAATGAATAACTTTAGATAGTGGTTCTACAACGGTAGAAATAGACATATTATAATATGCAACAATATGTCAAATACCTCAACTCACTGGCTGGAGGCAGAACTTACAAAGTGCAATCATAACCGCCATAGATAAAAGACAGTACTGTGCAGCAGTCTTCATCGACCTGGCCAAGGCTTCGACTCTGTCAATCATTGCATTCTTATTGGCAGACTCAATAGCATTGGTTTCTCAAATGACTGACTTGCCTGGTTCACCAACTACTTCTCAGATAGAGTTCAGTGTGTCAAATCGGAGGGCCTGTTGTCTGTACCTCTGGCAGTCTCTATGGCGGTGCCACAGGGTTAAATTCTCTAGCCTACCCTATGTGACAATGTTACATAGGTTACTGTAGCCTACTGACGACGTTACATAGGTTACTGTAGCCTACTGACGATGTTACACAGGTTACTGTAGCCTACTGATGATGTTACACAGGTTAATGTAGCCTACTGACAACGTTACATAGGTTACTGTAGCCTACTGATGATGTTACACAGGTTACTGTAGCCTATTGACAACATTACATAGGTTACTGTAGCCTACTGACGACGTCACATAGGTTACTGTAGCCTACTGACAACATTACATAGGTTACTGTAGCCTACTGACAACATTACATAGGTTACTGTAGCCTACTGACGATGTTACATAGGTTACTGTAGCCTACTGACAATGTTACACAGGTTACTGTAGCCTACTGACAACATTACATAGGTTACTGTAGCCTACTGACAACATTACATAGGTTACTGTAGCCTACTGACGATGTTACATAGGTTACTGTAGCCTACTGACAATGTTACATAGGTTACTGTAGCCTACTGACAATGTTACACAGGTTACTGTAGCCTACTGACAATGTTACATAGGTTACTGTAGTCTACTGACCACATTAGACACGTATTTCAGAAATTAGGGAGAGATGTTTAATTAGAGAATAATGGATTCACTATGTCAATGCTAGTTAAGGATACTATAGTTATTAGGCACACCCACTGGCAAAGATTTCCAGCTGGCAGGCAGAAGCTGGAATAAGTTTCTCAATCGCACTCCAGACTGCCCTTTCCCTCCTGGACATAAAGTACACCTATGTGAGAATGCTGTTCATTGACTACAGCTCAGCATTCATCACCATAGTGCCCACAAAGCTCATCACTAAGCTAAGGACCCTGGGACTAAACACCTCACTGCAACTGGATCCTGGATTTCCTGATGGGCCGCCCCCAGGTGGTAAGGGTAGGCAACAACATGTCTGCCACGCTGATCCTCAACCCTGGGGCCCCTCAGGGATGTATGCTTAGTCCCCTCCTGTACTCCCTGTTCACCCACGACTGCTTGGTCAAACACGACTCCAACACTATCATTAAGTTTACTGTTGACACAACAGTGGTATGCCTGATTACCGACAACAATGAGGCAGCCTATAGGAGGTCAGAGACCTGGCAGTTTGGTGCCAGGACAACAACCTCTCCCTCAATGTGAGCAAGACAAAAGGAGCTAATTGTGGACTACAGGAAAAGGCGGGCCGAACAGGCCCCATTGGTGTCTACATCTCCAATCACATCAAGACAGTCGTGAAGCGGGCACGACAACACCTTTTCCCCTTCAGAGGACTGAAAAGACTTGGCATGGGTCCCCAGATCCTCTTTCTACAGCTGCACCCTCGAGAGCATCCTGACCAGTTACATCACGCCTGGTATGGAAACTGCTCGGCATCTGACCGTAAGGCGCTGCAGAGGCTAGTGCACATGGACCAGCACATCACTGGGGCCAAGCTTCCTGCCATCCAGGACCTATATACTAGGCGGTGTCAGAGGAACGCCCCAAAAAATAGTCAAAGAATGTTTTTACACTGCTTCTACGCACTGTTTATTATCTATGCATAGTCACTTTACCCCTACCTACATGTATATAGCCTCGTTAATGTTATTTTATTGTGTTAATTTGTATATTTTTTTACTTTAGTTTATTTGGTAAATAATTTCTTAACTCTTTCTTGAACCACATAGTTGGTTAAGGGCTTGTAAGTAAGCATTTCAAGGTAAGGTCTATCTACACCTGTTGTATTTGGCGCATGTGACAAATAATGTTTGATTTTATTGGACTTACTAACTACAAAAAGTTAAGACGTATTTTAATTCTAGTGCTACTCTGCACACACAAGCTTGGTATCTAGCTAGCGTTTGCTCTGGTCCAACATTTTAAACCAACTCGGAAGTTCAAAGACATTCAAAGTTCTTCCAAAGAAGCCGCACCTCCGTAGGTATAATTCTGTGGGTCTAATTCAGATGATGCATGTCATAAGAGGCCCAGCGCATCAAGGCAAGCTTCCTCAATCCTCTCTCGCTCTCTCCTCACCCTCAAAATGTCACATCTCGCACCCTACACTGTGACTGGCAACACAGTGTGTGTGTTTGTCTTTCATTATGATTAAACCATGCCGTTACTGAAAAATACAATTTCATCATAACGACTGTCCTATACAGATTAGATTCCTTACCCGCTCCACAACAAGCAGCTCTATCCAAACTGGTTGGTGAAGTAATTTAATGTCGAGCTGAATGTACAAAAATATATATATATATCAGAGGTTTAAAAATAAACAGAAAGGTATAATATGAACTGGTACTGTATTTGGTAAGAACCGGTGAGGAACTTTATTTTACAGCTGCCACCAAAGGTGTTGTACAGATTTTCAAACAATTGCAAAGGGCTGCAAGGGTAAGTAGTCACAGAGGGATAAAATAAAGACTTGGGGTAATTCACCGAGGCAGGAGCAAGATGGGCAACCGGTCAAACAGAAGTCCTGTCTCTTTGTGCGTCTGGCCGCCCCTTCACAAAGGTGCTTGAGGTCACCAGACCAGGGTGTGTGGTGTCCCCCAAAGAGATGTCAAGACGGTTCCCGACTGAGACGTCAGGAGGTTTCCCCCACAGGGACGTCAGGAGGGTCCCCCACAGGGACGTCAGGAGGGTCCCCCACAGAGAAGTCAGGAGGGTCCCCCACAGAGACGTCAGGAGGGTCCCCCACAGAGACGTCAGGAGGGTCTCCCACAGAGACGTCAGGAGGGTCCCCCACAGAGACGTCAGGAGGGTCCCCCACAGAGAAGTCAGGAGGGTCTCCCACAGAGACGTCAGGAGGTTTCCCCCACAGAGAAGTCAGGAGGTTTCCCCCACAGGGACGTCAGGAGGTTTCCCCCACAGGGACGTCAGGAGGTTTCCCCCACAGGGACGTCAGGAGGGTCCCCCACAGGGACGTCAGGAGGGTCCCCCAGAGACGTCAGGAGGACGTCCCCCACAGAGACGAGGAGGTCCCCCCAGAGACGTCAGGAGGTTTCCCCCACAGAGACGTCAGGAGGTTTCCCCCACAGGGACGTCAGGAGGTTTCCCCCACAGGGACGTCAGGAGGGTCCCCCACAGGGACGTCAGGAGGGTCCCCCACAGAGACGTCAGGAGGGGTCCCCCACAGGGACGTCAGGAGGGTCCCCCACAGGGACGTCAGGAGGTTTCCCCCACAGGGACGTCAGGAGGGTCCCCCACAGGGACGTCAGGAGGGTCCCCCACAGAGACGTCAGGAGGGTTCCCGACTGAGACGTCAGGAGGGTCCCCCACAGGGACATCAGGAGGTTCCCCCAATTCTGGACCAAGCCACTGCATCAAAGACTGGAGGGGGCTCCCAGGGAGGAAGCATCAGGCTGGACGTCACAGGTAGAAGGGAGACGTTTTTGAACTGCAGAAGGCTGGAGGTCACAGGTCAGAGGGAGACATCTTTGGACAGCAGTAGGCTGAATGTAGAAGGTTGGACTAGGCAGATTACACCAGAAAGGGACCTGAGAGGTCTGAGTGGCAGGGCTGGACATGCCGCCTACAGCTGCAGGAAGGGTACCCGCATTATGGACCAACTGACATTCAGAGGTGTCGGCAGGAGTAGGGTGCTCGCTCAGGGTGAGCTCAGGCAGCTCCTCTGTCCATGGAGAAGGCTGTAGGTCTTCCTGCTCACAAACAAACAGGGAGGTGAGGATAGATCTTGGATACAGAATGGGGATCGGCAGAACCTCTGTCATTGGAGATGCCGATGGTACCACTGTGCACCAGTTGAGACTCCATGGCAGCAGCTGGTTGAAGCACAGCAGTTGGAGTGTATAGCTAAAGCTACATAGCAGGAGCGACTGTAGTAGGCGCCACTACTAACTTGAGCTCCATGGTCGGAGCAGCCTAGATCGGCACAGCTGGGGCTGGAGCACAGTGGTGGGGTGCTCCCCCAGGGTGAGCTCTGGTAGCTCCTCTGGCTCTGGAGAAGGCTGTAGCACCGCTGGGAGGGGCATCACAGCAGGAGCCGGATCTGAGACCGGGGCTGATGGTGAAGCTGATGTGGAAGGGCACAACGACTCGAGCATCTTCTGACGTCTGGGGTTGCGGAGCTGGTCACGCTGGCACCACATAACCTCATTCTGTCACTTCTGATGTAGTATCTGTTGCATGACGATCTCTGAGATGATGTTGTTAATGGCTTGGCAGCTTGGTTTCACAGGTCCCTGTTCTCCCCCTCTAAGACATCTTTCAGATGTAAGAAGAGAGAACTGTTGAAGGACTGACTGAGATGCTTGGTGTCCAGGTAACTACTGGTGTTGGTGGTCGGGTGGACTGTAGGAACCTTCCATCTTCCTGACTGCTTCAATGAGCTCATCAATCTCATCCTCTCTGGTTGTCACTGGCAATCCACGTTGATCCCGGTGATCCCTGGTCAAGGGTTGATGCTGATCCTGAGGATCTATGGTCGGGTTTGACGCGGATCTTGCCGATCTCTGGTCATGGTTGGCCTGAGGTGTGAACCCGGTGAATTAGCAACCGATGAGAAGACTGAGGCTCTGTCCTCTATTCTGCTTCAATGAGCTCATTCATTTCATCATGCTGGCTGTGTAAACGCAGTGAGTCCTCTCAGGTTGTCAATGGTGGCCCATGCTCAGGTAGATGCTGAACTGTCACTGAGCTGATGAAGAAGTTGAAGTTGATTTATTTTACAGAAACAAAGCATGTCTGACTTTTGTTAATAGGAAGGAAATTATCCATGCCACTTTTATGTCTATTTTAGATTTTGGGGATATTATCTATATGCATGCAGCAGAATCTACACTTAAACCACTATATGTTGTTTTCCATTTTGCCCTTAGGTTGACTGGTGATGGTTACAGAACTCACCATTGTGTTTTGTATCAAAAAGTGACTTGGGCCTCTTTGTATGTAAGGAGAAAGTGGCATTTTCTTGTGGTCATTTACAAAGCACTCATGCAGAAACTTCCTATGTATCTATCATCATTTATTCAAATTTAGATTTACAAAATGACCAAACCCATGGATCATTTAGCTATTTGATATTACATTTTAGGAACCCTTTAGGTATCAAAAATATATACACCTCAGTTCAGTAAACTTAAATTAGGTAACACAACGTGCCATTGGAACACAGGAGAGATGGTTGCTAATAATGGTTCTCTGTACGCCTATGTAGATATTCCATTTAAAAAATCTGCCATTTCCAGCTACAATAGTCATTTACAACATTAACAATATCTACACTGTATTTCTGATCAATATGAGGCTATTTTTAATGGACAAAATATGTGCTTTCTTTCAAAAACAAGGACATTTCTAAGTGACCCCAAACTTTTGACCGGTAATGTATTAAAAAATGATTTGATAAAATATTGATTTGACCTCTACTACTATAGCCCATAGAAATGCATTGAATAACACATTCATAAATGGCATGAGACAGTAAAAAAAAGAATCATAAGGAATATGGTTTTTAAGTGTATGTCCTATATCTATGATCTATAAGAAAGCTCAGGAAATGTTGTTTTTGTAAAAAAAATATTTAACCCCTTATTTTTGTTGGCACAAAACTACCTCCATACTTTCATTCATTTGTATGGGTTACCTTCAGATGAGTTCTGTGACACTTGTAGAGCATAACAGAGAACAGCATCATGTTCATGAGAGTCTCATCTTTCCATAGAGTTGTTCCATTAGTTTGCCAGACCTTTCGGATGCTCCAGACATTTTTGTCAGAGGACCGATTTCCATGTTGTCAGCGGTCTGATAAACACCGCTGTAGCTCGGCCACCTTCCATCGCAGATGCGGAAGGTTGACATAGGTGGATGCGGATGCAGCCCATGCAAACAGAGATATCTATAGCTTAAATTGACGGATTCTATCTGGGAAGTAACTGTTCAGCAGTCTTACGGTTTGGGGTAGAAGTTGTTTAGGAGCCTTTTGGTCCCAGACTTGGCGCTCCAGTACTGCTTGCCATGCGGTAGCATAGAGAACAATCTGACTTGGGTGGCTGGAGTTTTTGACCATTTTTACAGGCCTTCCCCTGACACCTCCTGGTATAGAGGTCCTAGATGTCAGGGAGCTTGTCCCCAGTGATGTACTGGGCCGTACGCACTACCCTCTGTAGTGCCTTACGGTTGGATGTCAAGCAGTTGCCATACCAGTCAAGATGCTCTCAATAATGCAACTGTATAACTTTGAGGATTTTAGGGCACATGTAAAATCTTTTCAGCCTCCTGAGGGGGAAGAGGCGTTGTTGTGCCCTTTTCATGACTGTGTTGGTATGTTTGGACCATGATAGGTCCCAGTTTATTCTCCAGTGATTGCACATTCGTCAATAGTCTCATAGTCCTACGTAGTCTCGTCAGGTATCCCGCACGCCAACCTCTATAACGCCACCTCATCCTTTTTCGAAGGTCGGGGATTTGGGCCTGGTTCGGGATGAGTAGTATGTCCTTTGCCACCGACTCATTGAAGTAGAAATCCTCATCCAAATCGAGGTTAGTGATCGCTGTTCTGACGTCCAGAAGCTTTTTTCGGTCAAAAAACACACACAAAATAGCACAATTGATCAAGAGTCCGTAAAATGGCTGCTATTCCCTCCAGCACCATTCTAGCTATTATATCTGGGTGTAGCAGCAGATGCTGATGTTCTGGTACTTTTCACTTTTTCCTCCTCTCCTCTCCCTCTCTACATCCTCCATGCATCACTTTCTCTCTAGTCTCTTTATTTCCTCTCCTTCCTTTCTCTTTCTTTCCTCCCCCACCCCATCCCAGCTGCTTGAGCACATATGCTCCTGTCATTCATGTCTGTCATGTAGCTTTAACATGAGGCAACTATATGCATACATAAGGACCAAGGAGTCTGCATGAATTTGAGTGTCTGAGAAAGAGAGAGAGTGAGAGAGAGAGCCCATATAAGGGGGAGCTAGAGGCAGCATATTTCACAAAGCTCTACATAAACATGAAGGGTGTGTGTGTGTGTGTGGGGGGGGTGTCAATCTATCTTTGTGAGGGTCAGAGGGGCAGGCCCATGTCTAATCCTCTGGGATGGGATGTAGAAGATGAAATTTTGAGACTGGAGATGTGTTCACTGATGCATATACAGTATATGACTGAGCTGAAAGAAGCCATGGAGCTGTATGTGTGTTCACTGGTGCATATATCACACAGGTTTCAAATCTGAAAGAGACATGTCTCGGGGATCCCTGTCAAATATTTAGAAAGAGTGAGTAAAAAAAGCCTGATAGCTGTGACTGGCACCAACTGTTTTAAGTAATGAATAGACTAAAGCAGTATAACATAAATAAATGTATGAAAAAAAATATGATCATCAATTGTAGCCTTCAACATAGCCATTTTTGTATGAAACAGTCATTACAAAATATACATTCATCAAATAATTTGCCATATTACAAATACATGCTTTTCTCAATTTGACAAACGGATATAACATATCGACCAACCAACCTGTCGTTGCTCTTTGTTTTAAGGTTAGATAATAAATCACATCTATATAAGATTCAGGTTTACAGTAATCAACAGATGGCGCTGTTGTTCAGAAATCATAACTCTCAACACGTAGATCCTTTCACCCGGAAATACGAACAGAGACAGAAGTTGGATAAATTACAGTTTGAAATCGTGGCGCTTGGCGTAAAGTCCAGAGAAAAAATATATGAAAAACTCGATTCTCTGGGAGAGGGTTAGGTAATGAGAAACATGATAATATTGCCATTGTTGGGTTTTTCGTATGAGCCGTTTTGTTAAGGTTAGCGCTGTATAGATTAAGAGAAAAGATTGATTACTAGTTAGGACAATGAATGGTTTAGCCGGTTGCTACAAAGGCAACACCTTCAAAATGAGAGTAATTATCTAGCAACGCTAAGGTTAGTTCGGTTTGTTGATAAGTTAGCTAGCTGCATGTATCTGTTTGTCACTTTTAAAGTTGGTGCTAGTGTTTCTCTGTTTTACTTACCAACGAATATGGTTGTTCTTCCTGCCTTCCCACTTTGCCACTGTGTACAAGACAATACCAACGACACGATAGTTACCATCAAGAAGGTAAGAGCATGTCTGTGAGGAATGTTTCAAAGTAATTGCCAGGAGCACCTGTTTTTCCTTTTAAGGTGTTTGTGTAGGCCTAACACATGCCCATATGTGGGTAAAACCTGGGAAGTATAACCACAGAACATTGAGCCAGATGTTTCACTGGATGTATGCACCTAAAGCATCCGGCTTGCATTTCCACTCCCCATGGTTATGAGAGGAAGCCCAGTGGCAGCAGTGGGAGGAGATGGATTTTGGCCGACATTTAGCACATTTTCTCATTTATGAAACATTTGATCACAGTACAGTTTTCTGTTCCCAAAACTAGATTATGTTATGAACAGAGTGGACTAAGTTTTGTAGACTATTCTTTGCCGAAGTCCCGGTATTCCCATGACTGCTTAGCCTCACAAAGTTCCAATATCAAGTTTTCTGACGATGCGACACTAGTAGGCCTGATTACAAACAACGACAAGACCTACATAGACGAGGTAGGCACTCTGGCGGTGTGGTGCCAGGAAAAACCACCATTCCCTAAACGTCAGCAAAACAAAGGAGCTGATTTTGGACTTCAGGAGGAACCAGGCTGGGCACACCTTCATCAACAGAGCCGCCATGGAGACGGCAGAAGAATGTGCAAGAGCGGCCTGGCCCTGCAGGCCCTCCGTGTTCTACAGGAGCACCATCAAGAGTATACTGTCGGGCTGCATCACAGCCTGGTATGGCAACTCCACCACCGCTGACTGCAAGGCTCTACAGAGGGTGGCACAATCAGCTGAACCCATCAATGGGTGCACACAGCCCGCCCTCCAAGACACCTACAACACCAGGTGTTGCAGTTGCAGGAATGCCAAGAAGATTATCAAAGACCTCAGCCCCCTGAGACACAGTATGTTCTCCCCACGTCTATCACTCAGACTCGGGTAGTATAGGAGCATCATGGCAAAAACGGTGCGACTGGCCAATAACTTCTACCCCCAGATCATCACACTGCTGTATAGCCACCATTGGGCAGCTATCTGCCCTCCCCCGCCACCCCAGTTGTAAATATGTATATATTTTTATTATTATTGTTTTATACACTTCTCTTATGGACCTGCACTGTTAGAGCTCAGAGTTTAAGAATTTCACTGTACCCTGCAATTATATCTGTGACCCTGTGCATATGACTAATAAACTTGTCTATCTAAAAATGTCATTGTTGAGAAGGAGTGTCTGCGGATCCCAGTACAGGAGCTTCAGAATGGTTTAGGTTAAAACTATGTATGGGAGTGGTTTTCCCAGACACAGATTAAAACAAGCTGTGGAGAATCTCCATTGAAAAGGCTTAATCTTTGTCTGGGAAACCACCCCATGAAATTTGATTCCGTATATTTGTCTCAAGTTTGTCGAGAGATTAAACTGCTGTAGGGGTTAAGTCACCCAAACATTATCGGGGTAAGGATCTAACTAAACTCCTACTGTTTAAATGGAAACTGTCAGAAGTAATATTCATGTGTTCCTGGTTGAGCTTTGCATCAGTTTCATCATCAGTTGTATTAATGATCATTTAGAGCTCATTTGGATATTATTCCCAACCAAAGCATCCTTTATGAACTATACTAATTATCTTGATCACCATCACCTTTACTGTGAAATTATGTCATGTTCTCAAAGAAAGCACAATATCATATGTCCCTACACTTACATCAATGTGTGTCCATTTGTGTGTCTATTTCTCAGCTCCTTGATGTATTTGGGCATAAATTCAACATTAGCTTGGTGTTTGACTTTATGGACACAGACCTGGAGGTAAAACTGAGCTGTAGGTTTTGGCCATATGGGCCAGTTTCCTGGACCCAGATTAAATCT
The DNA here is from genome assembly GCF_036934945.1 of Oncorhynchus masou masou. NCBI lineage: Eukaryota > Metazoa > Chordata > Actinopteri > Salmoniformes > Salmonidae > Oncorhynchus > Oncorhynchus masou. The sequence continues at coordinate 26,495,534 of NC_088236.1, read as the reverse complement.
AGTCCTGGACTTAAAAAAGCTTGCTCAGTGGAAAAACTCCAAATGGCTTTTTATTCCAAGACTAGGATTAATCTCTGTCCAGGAAACTGGCCCCAGTAAATGCTGATGTTCACGGCTTTAGTCTAAAAGTGACCTTGGGCACTAGAGGCCACTAGAGGGATACTCCATCCAGTGCTTGGGATTCATGGGTTAATTCAAAGTACGAAGGTTCTATTGGATATGCAAGAGGGTCCCTTTATAGACTAGTACTCTGTTCATTCTGTTAGCTCTCTGATGTCCTCCTTGAGGCACAGATATGGGTTCAGTCATACCAAACATCAAAGACTGGCTGGTGCCCAGAGAGAACCAGAGAGAGGGAGCAGCCTGAGAGCTATGGTATTAGTTTGCTTCTATCTCTCTCTTAGGGGTTCTGTAGGGCCAGCTCTGGTCCTGGGGGATCTGTCTGTCTGTGTCTCTGCCTCTCTCTGTCCCTCTCTCTGCCCATCCCTATTTCTCTCTCCTTGTCTCTCTCTCCCATTTGCTCTGGATTTATGAGTCTGTGTCTGCCAGATGGCTCCAGATGAGTGCCCAGTTTCACTGCCAATACATCAAACTCGGTTAGAGAGTAGGAAAACAGACCCCCTTAGAGCCATAATTAAGGAGTGGTAGCTGCTCTTAAATAATCAATACCACCCTCTCTGTAGCTCTCAGGATGATCTAATGGCAATTATCAAATCATAGACAGACAGATAAATAGCTCAGACACAGAAGACTGAAATACGAGGAGGATTTGATAGCCTGTGTCTACATAGAGATGTTGAGCTGAAATTCTCTTGTGCTTGTGCTTTCCTGAGAGGCGATTTGTTGTATGTGGACCTTCAGCCTTGGAGTTAAGAAAAGGTAGACTATTGAGAGACTGGCTGACACACCTGGTTTAACTCTCTCCTGTGTTCTAGGTGGTGATTAAAGATACCATGCTGGTGCTGACTCCAGCCAACATCAAAGGCTTCATAGTGATGACTCTACTGGGCCTGGAGTACATGCACCACACACTGTCATACAATACACACCTTCTCATAGGTGCTTGTGTCAGGTAAAGTTAGGTGTGATAGACTCGTCTCCACTTCAGAAATTATATTTGTAATTGTATTTTATGTAAATTAACAAATGTACGTTTGTTATAAATCAATTACAATTGAAGTCGGATGTTTACATACACTTAGGTTGGATTCATTAACTTGTTTTTCAACCACTCCACAAATGTCTTGTTAAAAAACTATAGTTTTGACGAGTCGGTTAGGACACCTACTTTGTGCATAACAAGTCATTTTTCCAACAATTGTTTACAGACAGATTATTTCACTTATAATTCACTGTATCACAATTTTAGTGGGTCAGAAGTTTACAAACACTAAGTTGACTGTGCCTTTAAACAGCTTCTGATAGGCTAATTGACATCATTTGAGTCAATTGGAGGTGTACCAATGGATGTATTTCAAGGCCTACCTTCAAACTCAGTACCTCTTTGCTTGACATCATGGGAAAATCAAAATAAATCAGCCAAGACCCCAGAAAAAATATTGTAGACCTCCACAAGTATGGTTCATCCTTGGGAGCAATTTCCAAATGCCTGAAGGTACCACGTTCATCTGTACAAACAATAGTACGCAAGTATAAACACCCTGGGACCACGCAGCTGTCATACCGCTCAGGAAGGAGACACGTTCTGTCTCCTAGAGATGAACGTACTTAGGTGTGAAAAGTGCAAATCAATCCCAGATCAACCGCAAAGGACCTTGTGAAGATGCTGGAGGAAACAGGTACAAAAGTATTTAGATCCACAGTAAAACTAGCCCTATATCGACATAACCTGAAAGGCCGCTCAGCAAAGAAGAAGCCACTGCTCCAAACCCGCCATAAAAAGGCCAGACTACGGTTTGCAACTGCACATGGGAACAAAGATCGTACTTTTTGGAGAAATGTCCTCTGGTCTGATGAAACAAAAATAGAACTCTTTAGCCATAATGACCATTGTTTTGTTTGGAGTGAAAAGGGAGATGCTTGCAAGCCGAAGAACACCATCCCAACCGTGAAGCATCATGTTGTGGGGGTGCTTTGCTGCAGGATGGACTGGTGCACTTCACAAAATAGATGACATCATGAGGAAGGAAAATTATGTGAATGTATTGAGACATCTCAAGCCAAAGTCAGGAAGTTAAAGCTTGGTTGCAAATGGGCCTTCTAAATGAACAATGACCCCAAGAATACTTCCAAAGTTGTGGCAAAATGGCTTAAGGACAAGAAAATCAAGGTGTTGGAGTGGCCATCACAAAGCCCTGACCTCAATACCATAGAACCTTTGTGGGCAGAACTGAAAAAGCGTGTGCGAGTAAGGAGGCCTACAAACCTGACTCGGTTACACCAGCTCTGTCAGGAGGAATGGGCCGACATTCACCCAGCTTATTGTGGGAAGCTTGTGGAAGGCTACCCTAAACGTTTTGCCCAAGTTTAAAAATGTAAAGGTAATGCTGCCAAATACTAATTGAGTGTATGTAAACTTCTGACCCACTGGGAATGTGATGAAAGAAATAAAAGCTGAAATAAATATTTCTCTAAAGTGGTGATCCTAACTGACCTAAGACAGGGAATTTCTACTAGGATTAAATGTCAGGAATTGTGAAAAACTGAGTTTATATGTTTTTGGCTAAGGTGTATGTAAACTTCTGACTTCAACTGTATATTTCTCCATAGTAAACACTGTACGATCTGAAGCCCAATAACCTGCTGGGTGAGAATGGGCTGCTGAAGCTGTCTGATTTTTGTTTGACTAAAACTCTCGGCAGCCCTACAGTCTACACTCACCAGGTAGTCACCTGTAGGTGTCACTCTCAAACTCCATTTCAAAGTCTTTATTGTCCATTTATCTATATTTTTTTTAAATAGCATTTCATGTGACACTCACTGTGTTTGATACAATGTTTTCTCTCTCAGATGGCGTTGTTCTCCAGAGTTGTTCGGTGCCAGGATGCATGGGGTGGGAGTCGACATGTGGGCCGTGGACTGCGTCCTTGCGGAGCTTTCACAGGTACACACCATAAGCTCAGTCCAATTTAAACATTGAGACGAGACAAAACAAGTTTGCCTGTAGAATGGCACTGAAACTAGGCAGCTCAATTGAACTTTGTTCTGAAATTGTCTTGTCTCTGTGATTTAAAAATAAATCTAGACTGAGCATCAAGGTTCAGACTACTGTATTGTCAGACACACACCTTTCTGTATACATAATTCTGCATCCCAAATGACAAGGTATTCCCTGTATAGTGTGCTACTGTTGACCAGGGCACAAGGACTCTGTTCAAAAGTTGTACAAATGTAGGGAATGTGGTTGCCATTTGAGACTCATGTTCCCTGCTACTCTGTGGTATAACACCCTCTCTCTCTTGTTACCATTCCTAGCAGGAAACTCCTGGGCTGTGAGTGTCTGTCTTTTCTGTGTCTGCATGTGTGGTTCATTTAAGACTAAGCAACACCTTGAAAAATCTTCCGGTTCCGGTTGGAGCGAGCGGTCGCATCTACACTTCGGTCCGCAGGTAGTATAACTTTCATTACATTTCATTACATTTCGTTATAGTACAACGGTTTGATTTGTCTTATCTTAGCAATTTCTTCTTAGCTAGCTACATAGCCGTCTTTGTATCAACGACAATTGCATATTATCGTATTTCGTCGTCCTAACGTATCTGCCCAGCAGCTAGCTAAGCAGCTAGCTAACATCCACTGTCCACTAGCACTGTAGAAACTATTACACTCAACTGAACGACTCGATTAGCGTAGTGTCAGCTAGCTACATAGTTGTCTTCGCTGTCTTCGTATCCAAGATAATTGTGCAGTTTAGAGTGTGTAGACTTAGAGTGATTATCTTAATTTACCGAGGTTAGCTAGCCAGCTATTTGTCGTCCTTAACGTAGGAAATGCTGCTAGCTAGCTAGCCAACAGCTAGCCAACCTCTACCGAATTGAACTCCAACTACCCGGTCAACATTCCGCGTCGCTCCACAGGTAGTATCACATTTTTCATTTCACTTCATTACAGTACAACGGTTTGATTTGTTTGATCGTAGCTAGCCAGCTACATAGCCGTCTTTGTATCTAAGACAATTGTGTAGTCTAGAGCGATTTTCTAGGTTAGCTGGCCAGCTATTGTCGGTCTTTCAACGTAGCTAGCCAGCTAGCCCCGAATAGCAGCACTGTAGTAACTATTACAGTACAACGGTTTGTTTTGTTTGATCGTAGCTACATAGCCGTCTTTGTATCTAAGACAATTGTGTAGCCTAGAGCGATTTTCTAGGTTAGCTGGCCAGCTATTGTCGTTCTCTTAACGTAGCTAGCCAGCTAGCCCCCGAATAGCAGCACTGTAGTAACTATTACAGTACAACGGTTTGTTTTGTTTGATCGTAGCTAGCTAGCTACACAGCCGTCTTTGTATCTAAGTCAATTGTTTAGCCTAGAGCGATTTTCTAGGTTAGCTACATCGCAGCCACTACCAGCTAGCCTACTCCAGCAGTACTGTATCATTTCAATCATTTTAGTCTATAAGATTCTTGCTACGTAAGCTTAACTTTCTGAACATTCGAGACGTGTAGTCCACTTGTCATTCCAATCTCCTTTGCATTAGCGTAGCCTCTTCTGTACCCTGTCAACTATGTGTCTATCTATCCCTGTTCTCTCCTCTCTGCACAGACCATACAAACGCTCCACACCGCGTGGCCGCGGCCACCTAATCTGGTGGTCCCAGCGCGCACGACCCACGTGGAGTTCCTGGTCTCCGGTAGCCTCTGGAACTGCCGATCTGCGGCCAACAAGGCAGAGTTCATCTCAGCCTATGCCTCCCTCCAGTCCCTCGACTTCCTGGCACTGACGGAAACATGGATCACCACAGATAACACTGCTACTCCTACTGCTCTCTCTTCGTCCGCCCACGTGTTCTCGCACACCCCGAGAGCTTCTGGTCAGCGGGGTGGTGGCACCGGGATCCTCATCTCTCCCAAGTGGTCATTCTCTCTCTCTCCCCTTACCCATCTATCTATCGCCTCCTTTGAATTCCATGCTGTCACAGTTACCAGCCCTTTCAAGCTTAACATCCTTATCATTTATCGCCCTCCAGGTTCCTCGGAGAGTTCATCAATGAGCTTGATGCCTTGATAAGCTCCTTTCCTGAGGACGGCTCACCTCTCACAGTCCTGGGCGACTTTAACCTCCCCACGTCTACCTTTGACTCATTCCTCTCTGCCTCCTTCTTTCCACTCCTCTCCTCTTTTGACCTCACCCTCTCACCTTCCCCCTACTCACAAGGCAGGCAATACGCTCGACCTCATCTTTACTAGATGCTGTTCTTCCACTAACCTCATTGCAACTCCCCTCCAAGTCTCCGACCACTACCTTGTATCCTTTTCCCTCTCGCTCTCATCCAACACTTCCCACACTGCCCCTACTCGGATGGTATCGCGCCGTCCCAACCTTCGCTCTCTCTCCCCCGCTACTCTCTCCTCTTCCATCCTATCATCTCTTCCCTCTGCTCATACCTTCTCCAACCTTTCTCCTGAGTCTGCCTCCTCAACCCTCCTCTCTTCCCTTTCTGCATCCTTTGACTCTCTATGTCCCCTATCCTCCAGGCCGGCTCGGTCCTCCCCTCCCGCTCCGTGGCTCGATGACTCATTGCGAGCTCACAGAACAGAGCTCCGGGCAGCCGAGCGGAAATGGAGGAAAACTCGCCTCCCTGCGGACCTGGCATCCTTTCACTCCCTCCTCTCTACATTTTCCTCCTCTGTCTCTGCTGCTAAAGCCACTTTCTACCACTCTAAATTCCAAGCATCTGCCTCTAACCCTAGGAAGCTCTTTGCCACCTTCTCCTCCCTCCTGAATCCTCCTCCCCCTCCCCCCTCCTCCCTCTCTGCAGATGACTTCGTCAACCATTTTGAAAAGAAGGTCGACGACATCCGATCCTCGTTTGCTAAGTCAAACGACACCGCTGGTTCTGCTCACACTGCCCTACCCTGTGCTCTGACCTCTTTCTCCCTCTCTCTCCAGATGAAATCTCGCTTCTTGTGACGGCCGGCCGCCCAACAACCTGCCCGCTTGACCCTATCCCCTCCTCTCTTCTCCAGACCATTTCCGGGGACCTTCTCCCTTACCTCACCTCGCTCATCAACTCATCCCTGACCGCTGGCTACGTCCCTTCCGTCTTCAAGAGAGCGAGAGTTGCACCCCTTCTGAAAAAACCTACACTCGATCCCTCCGATGTCAACAACTACAGACCAGTATCCCTTCTTTCTTTTCTCTCCAAAACTCTTGAACGTGCCGTCCTTGGCCAGCTCTCCCACTATCTCTCTCAGAATGACCTTCTTGATCCTAATCAGTCAGGTTTCAAGACTAGTCATTCAACTGAGACTGCTCTTCTCTGTATCACGGAGGCGCTCCGCACTGCTAAAGCTAACTCTCTCTCCTCTGCTCTCATCCTTCTAGACCTATCGGCTGCCTTCGATACTGTGAACCATCAGATCCTCCTCTCCACCCTCTCCGAGTTGGGCATCTCCGGCGCGGCCCACGCTTGGATTGCGTCCTACCTGACAGGTCGCTCCTACCAGGTGGCGTGGCGAGAATCTGTCTCCTCGCCACGCGCTCTCACCACTGGTGTCCCCCAGGGCTCTGTTCTAGGCCCTCTCCTATTCTCGCTATACACCAAGTCACTTGGCTCTGTCATAACCTCACATGGTCTCTCCTATCATTGCTATGCAGACGACACACAATTAATCTTCTCCTTTCCCCCTTCTGATGACCAGGTGGCGAATCGCATCTCTGCATGTCTGGCAGACATATCAGTGTGGATGACGGATCACCACCTCAAGCTGAACCTCGGCAAGACGGAGCTGCTCTTCCTCCCGGGGAAGGACTGCCCGTTCCATGATCTCGCCATCACGGTTGACAACTCCATTGTGTCCTCCTCCCAGAGCGCTAAGAACCTTGGCGTGATCCTGGACAACACCCTGTCGTTCTCAACCAACATCATGGCGGTGGCCCGTTCCTGTAGGTTCATGCTCTACAACATCCGCAGAGTACGACCCTGCCTCACACAGGAAGCGGCGCAGGTCCTAATCCAGGCACTTGTCATCTCCCGTCTGGATTACTGCAACTCGCTGTTGGCTGGGCTCCCTGCCTGTGCCATTAAACCCCTACAACTCATCCAGAACGCCGCAGCCCGTCTGGTGTTCAACCTTCCCAAGTTCTCTCCACGTCACCCCGCTCCTCCGCTCTCTCCACTGGCTTCCAGTTGAAGCTCGCATCCGCTACAAGACCATGGTGCTTGCCTACGGAGCTGTGAGGGGAACGGCACCGCAGTACCTCCAGGCTCTGATCAGGCCCTACACCCAAGCAAGGGCACTGCGTTCATCCACCTCTGGCCTGCTCGCCTCCCTACCATTGAGGAAGTACAGTTCCCGCTCAGCCCAGTCAAAACTGTTCGCTGCTCTGGCCCCCAATGGTGGAACAAGCTCCCTCACGACGCCAGGACAGCGGAGTCAATCACCACCTTCCGGAGACACCTGAAACCCCACCTCTTCAAGGAATACCTAGGATAAGATAAGTAATCCTTCTCACCACCCCCCTTAATGATTTAGATGCACTATTGTAAAGTGGCTGTTCCACTGGATGTCAGAAGGTGAATTCACCAATTTGTAAGTCGCTCTGGATAGGAGCGTCTGCTAAATGACTTAAATGTAAATGTAAAATGTAAATGAAAATATCTGTGTCCTCAATTACATTTACATTTAAGTCATTTAGCAGACGCTCTTATCCAGAGCGACTTACAAATTGGTTAATTCACCTTCTGACATCAGTGGAACAGCCACTTTACAATAGTGCATCTAAATCATTTAAGGGGGGGGTGAGAAGGATTACTTTATCCTATCCTAGGTATTCCTTGAAGAGGTGGGGTTTCAGGTGTCTCCGGAAGGTGGTGATTGACTCCGCTGTCCTGGCGTCGTGAGGGAGTTTGTTCCACCATTGGGGGGCCAGAGCAGCGAACAGTTTTGACTGGGCTGAGCGGGAACTGTACTTCCTCAGTGGTAGGGAGGCGAGCAGGCCAGAGGTGGATGAACGCAGTGCCCTTGTTTGGGTGTAGGGCCTGATCAGAGCCTGGAGCCTGGAGGTACTCCAGAGCCTGGAGCTCCGTAGGCAAGCACCATGGTCTTGTAGCGGATGCGAGCTTCAACTGGAAGCCAGTGGAGAGAGCGGAGGAGCGGGGTGACGTGAGAGAACTTGGGAATAATACATTGTGGATTTAAATAATGCCTTCATGTCTCTAACTAATGTGATACACAGTCCAGCACACAAACGGGGTCCCTGAGTCCTGTGTGGGAGGGTGATTTGGCATACAGACATACAGCAGTCTGTCCCCTCTGCTGTTCAGTTCTGTGTCAGAACTACCTCAGGCTATAGGAACCCCTGAGCCCCCCTCGGCCTCCCTTTGGCTTTTCTCTGGAAGAGTTCTAAATGGCACCCTATTCCTTATTTAGTGCACTAATTTTGACCAGCGCTTAAAGCAGTGCACTAAAAGAGGCATTTGGGATGAAGTCAGTCTGTTTATTCAGTGCTGTTTCTCCCAGCTCTACCCCCCCCCTCCCGTCTCCTCTCAACAGCCTCTGAGGGTGAGGTACTTTACGAACAGCCCCAGCTGCCCCAGCACAACTCCTCATCTGAGCCTCTCAAAGAGAATCAAGAGGAAACGAGATGGTCTGGAGACAAGGAATGAACAACACAGACACACACGCACATCTCAGCATTGGAATCAATAGCACAGACATTATTATTCCATCATACACCAGAGATAGAAGGTTAAATACCTCCTTGACATGTTTGTGTTTGACCATGATATTAATAACAACATGGTAAATATTATTCTGCTTGCTTATTTAAACTGATGGTTTGGCTTGTACAAAGGATTCAGTGACTGGTTTCCAATTTTGAATTGGGCCAGCAAGGGCCTCCTGTACCTAGAATGCATACATATTTTTGTACTGTGACCATGTTATCAGAAGTAACCTCATCAATTTAACATAAATATTCTCACACACTGTCAGAGTAACATGGTCTACTCATTTAGAACTGTAATCCCATTATAGTCAGAGCCCAGTAATTAAAGGGATGTAGGCGGTACAAAATAGCGCAATAGCAACCCAGGACTAACGCACACACACAGGTGTAGGGATGGTGGCGGTACGCTTAACTGCAACAAAAAAAGAGTGTTACTGTGAGGTTCAACGTGTGGTTTGGGAACTATTTAGGTTGTTTGGGTTGTATATTATAATAATAAAGAAGAAATTGATACTCTGATAGGGATATAGAGGGCATTTGCTTCGATGGAGAAACATGACCAGTCTTGCTGTTAAACATCCAGTGTGGTTCATTGGACTAGGTAGTTAGAAGTTGCCCCTAAACAGTGGTCCATGGTCAGTAAAAAAAAAAAAAATCATCCTAATGGTTAAAGTTTAGTGTTGAATAATGTTATTCTAGACCTGTAGTTAGTGGCAACTTCTAATTCCAGCGTGGCTCGTGTGGTCCAGTGGAAGACCTTCAGTGTGGTCTAACAGTGGTTCTGGATAGAACTCTGTAAGAGCCTGCTAGAGCACGACTATTTAGGTGACGAAAGAAGAAAACAGCAAGACTATTTTTGTCATGATTCATTTCATACATTTAGATGTACTGTAATATTGTCATGATTCATTTTATACATTCAGATGTACTGTAATATTGTCATGATTCATTTCATACATTCAGATGTAGTGTAATATTGTCATGATTCATTTCATACATTTAGATGTACTGTAATATTGTCATGATTCATTTCATACATTCAGATGTACTGTAATATTGTCATGATTCATTTTATACATTCAGATGTACTGTAATATTGTCATGATTCATTTCATACATTTAGATGTAGTGTAATATTGTCATGATTCATTTCATACATTCAGATGTACTGTAATATTGTCATGATTCATTTCATACATTTAGATGTACTGTAATATTGTCATGATTCATTTCATACAAAAACATAGTACATCTAAATGTATGTTATTTATTTTTGATGTGATGTAGGATAAGTCATTCTGTCTGCGATTGTGGTTGTTCATTTGGTTGACACTTCTGAATTAATGCAACACCTCAACTCTTAGCTGACTCAATTTAGCATAAAGTATCTAATCAATTATCCCCCCCAAAAATATGAATGCAATTAATTAAGTGGAGAAATCTTAGTAAAAAATACCTACTCCCACTCTGGTTTAAGGTGCCATTCACCTTAAACCAGTGCTCTGAATAAATACATATACCTCCCACCCACTACATATACCTCCCACCCATACTACTATTAGATAGCTCTGAATCCACAATATAGCAGAGGTTGAAAAGCCATAAAACATGTTTTCTGAACAACAGGCTATGGTGAATAATATATTTGTAAAAAAAAAAAAAAAAAATTAACAAGGCAAATCAGTTAAAAACAAATTCTTATTTACAATGACAGCCTACCAAAAGGAAAAAGGCCTCATGCAGGGACGGGGGCAGGGATTTAAAATGTATATATACAGTATCAGTCAAAAGTTTGGACACACCTACCCATTCAAGGGTTTTTCTTATTATTTTTTTACTATACTCTACATTGTACAATAATAGTGAAGACATCAAAATATATTTGTTATTCTTCAAAGTAGCCACCCCTTGCCTTAATGACAGCTTTGCACACTCTTGGCATTCTCTCAACCAGCTTCACGAGGAATGATTTTCCAACAGTATTGAAGGAACTGCCATAAATTGGGTTGAGGTCAGGTAATTGTAGAGGCCGGGTCATCTGATGTAGCGCTCCATCACTCCTTGGTCAAATAGCCCTTACACAGCCTGGAGGTGTGTTTTGGGTCACTGTCCTGTTGTAAAACAAATGATAGTCGTACTAAGCACAAACCAGATGGGATGGTGTATCACTTCAGAATGCTGTGGTAGCCATGCTGGTTAAGTGTGCCTTGAATTCTAAATAATTAACTGACTATCACCAGCAAAGCACCGTCACACCACCTCCTCCATGCTTCACAGTGGGAACCACACATGCAGAGATCATCTGTTCACCTACTCTGCGTCTCACAAAGACACGGCAGTTTGAACCAAAAATCTCAAATTTGGACTCATCAGACCAAAAGACAGATTTCCACAAGTCTAATTTCCATTGTTCGTGTTTCTTGGCCCAGGCAAGTTTCGAAATTCCACAAAATAACTTTGAACAAGGCACACCTGTTAATTGAAATGCATTCCAGGTGACTACCTCATGAAGCTGGTTGAGATAATGCCAAGAGTGTGCAAAGCTGCCATCAAGGCAAAGGGTGAAAATACAGCAGAAAATATGGAGCGTTGCGCCATGATTGGCTCAGTGTTCTGTCACTCATGGGGACACTACGTCACCGCCAAGTCTAAGGGTAGAGCTAGAATATTCTAGCCCCTTGGGTGCTGCCATAGAGTTTACATTACAAGTGCCCATCAAAGAAGGCTAAAGGTCAGTGGCCACAGATAAAATGACGTCAAATCATATGTACAGTAGCTTTGGACTGATCACGTCAACATCATACGTTCAATATCTTAGCTAAATAAAATAAAATGTTATTGGTCACATACACACGGTTAGCAGATGTTACTGCGAGTGTAGCGAAATGCTTCTAGTTCCGACAGTGAAGCAATATCTAACAATTAATCTAATAATGCCAGAACAACTACCATATACACCCAAATCTAAGTAAAGGGATGGAATAAGAATATATACATATAAATATATGGGTGAGCAATGACAAAGTGGCATAGGCAAGATGCAATAGATGGTATAAAATACAGTATATACATATGATATGAGTAATGCAAGATATGCAAACATTATTAAAGTGGCATAATTAAGTGACTAGTGATCCATTTATTAAAGTGGCCAATGATTTCAAGTCTGTATGTAGGCAGCAGCCTCTCTGTGTTAGTGATGGCTATTTAACAGTCATCACAGATAGAAGCTGTTTTTCAGTCTCTCGGTCCCAGCTGTGATGCACCTGTACTGATCTCGCCTTCTGGATGGTAGTGGGGGGAACAGGCAGTGGCTTGGATGGTTGTTGTCCTTGATCTTTTTGGCCTTCCTGTGACATTGGGTACTGTAGGTGTCCTGGAGAGAAGGTAGTTTGCCCCCAGTGATGCGTTGTGCAGACCGTACCACCCTCTGGAGAGCCTTGTGGTTGTGGGCTGTACAGCCCGACAGGATGCTCTCAATTGTGGCATATGTAAAAGTTGGTGAGGGTTTTAGGTGACAAGCCAAATTTCTTCAGCCTCCTGAGGTTTAAGAGGCACTTTTGCGCCTTCTTCACCACACTATCTGTGTGGTTGGACCATTTCAGTTTGTCCATGATGTATACGCCGAAGAACTCAAAACTTTCCACCTTCTCAACTGCTGTCCCGTCGATGTGGATAGGGGGTGCTCCCTCTGCTGTTTCCTGAAGTCCACGATCATCTATTGTTGACGTTGAGTGAGAGGTTGTTTTGCTGACACCACACTCTTGAGTGCTCTCACCTCCTCCCTTTAGGGTGTTTCGTCATTGTTGGTAATCAAGCCTATTACTGTTGTGTCGTCTGCAAACTTGAAGATTGAGTTGGAGGCGTGTTTGGCCATGCAGTCATGGGTGAACAGGGAGTACAGGAGAGAGCTGAGCTCACACCCTTGTGGGGCCCCAATTTTGAGGATCAGCGAAGTGAAGATGTTGTTTCCTACCTTCACCTGGGGGCGACCTGTCAGGAAGTCCAGGACCCTGTTGCACAGGGCAGGGTTGAGACCCAGGGCCTCTAGCTTAATGATGAGCTTGGGTGGTACTATGGTGTTGAATGCTGAGCTATAGTCAATGAACAACATTCTTACATAGGTATTCCTCTTGTCAAGATGGGATAGGGCAGTGTGCAGTGTTATGGTGATGGACCTATTGGGGCGGTAAGCAAATTGAAGTGGGTCTAGTGTGACAGGTAAGGTGGAGGTGATATGATCCTTGACTAGCCTTTCAAAGCACTTCATGATGACAGAAGTGAGTGCTACGGAGCGATAGTAATTTGGTTAATTTACCTTTGCTTTCGTGGGTACAGGAACAATGGTGGCCATCTTGAAGCATGTGGGGACAGCAGACTGGGATAGGAAGAGATTGAATATGTCTGTAAACATACCAGCCAGCTGGTCTGGACATGCTCTCAGGACGCGGGCTAGGGATGCGGTCTGGGCCGGCAGTCTTGCGAGGGTTAACACGTGTAAATGTCTTACTCACATCGGCCACGGAGAAGGAGAGCCCACAGTCCTTGGTTGCGGGCCTCGGGCCACGTTGGTGGCACTGTATTATCCTCAAAGCGGGCAAGAAGGTGTTTAGTTTGTCTGGAAGCAAGACGTCGGTGTCCGTGACATGATTGGTTTTCTTTTTGTAGTCCGTGATTGTCTGTAGACCCTCCCACATACGTCTTGTGTCTGAGCTATTGAATTGCGACTACACTTTGTATCTATGACATTTCACTTGTTTGATTGCCTTGTGGAAGGAATAACTACACTGTTTGTATTCAGCCATAATCCCAGTCACATTTCCATGGTTAAATGCGGTGTTTTGTGCTTTTAGTATCCACGGTTACTGTTTTGGGTAGGTTTAATAGTCACAGTGGGTACAACATCTCTTATGCACTTCCTTATAAACTCACTCACCGAATCAGCGTATACGTCGATATTATTCTCTGAGGCTACCCGGAATTTGTCCCAGTCCGCGTGATCAAAACAATCTTGAAGTGTGGATTCCGATTGGTCAGACCAGCGTTTAATAGTTCTTAACACGGGTACATCCTGTTTGAGTTTCTGCCTCTAGGAAGGGAGGAGCAAAATAGTGTTGTGGTCAGATTTGCCAAAAGGAGGGTGGGGGAGGGCCTTGTATGCATTGCGGAAGTTAGCGTTTCAGTGATCCAGAGTTTTGCCAGCACAAGTACTACAGTCAATATGCTGATAGAATTTAGGTAGCCTTGTTCTCAAATTTGCTTTGTTAAAATCCCTAGCTACAATAAAGGCAGCCTCTGGATATATGGTTTCCAGTTTGCATAATGTCCAGTGAAGTTCCTTGAGGGCCGTCGTGGTATCGGCTTGAGGGGGAATATACACAGCTGTGACAATAACCAAGGAGAATTCTCTTGGGATTTATTACGGTCTGCATTTGATTGTGAGGAATTCTAGGTCAGGTGAACAGAATAACTTGAGTTCCTGTAAGTTGTTACAATTACACCATGAGTCATTAATCCTGGAAGGATATTGATCTCATCCCGTCAGTAGAGGATGCCTGGTTATTTTTTATAAATGCCTTCCTAACCATCTTAAATAAGCATGCCCCATTCAAGAAATTTAGAACCAGGAACAGATATAGCCCTTGGTTCTCCCCAGACCTGACTGCCCTTAACCAACACAACAACATCCTATGGCGTTCTGCATTAGCATCGAGCGTGATATGCAGCTTTTCAGGGAAGCTTGAAACCATCATACACCATTATACACAGGCAGTTAGAAAAGCCAAGGCTAGCTTTTTCAAGCAGAAATTTGCTTCCTGCAACACTAATTCAAAAAAGTTCTGGGACACTGTAAAGTCCATGGAGAATAAGAACACCTCCTCCCAGCTGCCCACTGCACTGAAGATAGGAAACACTGTCACCACTGATAAATCCACTATCATTGAGAATTTCAATAAGCATTTTTCTACGGCTGGCCATGCGTTCCACCTGGCTACCCCTACCCCGGTCAACAGCACTGCACCCCCCACAGCAACTCGCCCAAGCCTTCCCCATTTCTCCTTCTCCCAAATCCAGTCAGCTGATGTTCTGAAAGAGGTGCAAAATCTGGACCCCTACAAATCAGCCGGGCTAGACAATCTGGACCCTTTCTAAAATTATCTGTTGAAATTGTTGCCACCCCTATTACTAGCCTGTTCAACCTCTCGTTTGTGTCGTCTGAGATCCCCAAAGATTGGAAAGCAGCTGCGGTCATCCCCCTCTTCAAAGGGGGGGACACTCTTGACCCAAACTGCTACAGA
The DNA here is from genome assembly GCF_036934945.1 of Oncorhynchus masou masou. Classification (NCBI taxonomy): domain Eukaryota; kingdom Metazoa; phylum Chordata; class Actinopteri; order Salmoniformes; family Salmonidae; genus Oncorhynchus; species Oncorhynchus masou. The sequence continues at coordinate 26,480,389 of NC_088236.1, read as the reverse complement.
CCTATATCTATCCTATCCTGCCTTTCTAAGGTCTTCGAATGCCAAGTCAACAAACAGATTACCGACCATTTCGAATCTCACCATACCCTCTCTGCTATGCAATCTGGTTTCAGAGCTGGTCATGGGTGCACCTCAGCCAGGCTCAAGGTCCTAAACGATATCTTAACCACCATCGATAAGAAACATTACTGTGCAGACGTATTCAGTGACCTGGCCAAGGCTTTCGACTCTGTCAATCACCACATCCTCATTGGCAGACTCTATAGCCTTGGTTTCTCAAATGATTGCCTCGCCTGGTTCACCAACTACTTCTCTGATAGAGTTCAATGTGTCAAATCGGAGGGCCTGTTGTCCCTGGCCTCTGGCAGTCTCTATGGGGGTGCCACAAGGTTCAATTCTTGGACCGACTCTCTTCTCTGTATACAGACAACACCATTCTGTATACTTCTGGCCCTTCTTTGGACACTGTGTTAACAACCCTCCAGATGAGCTTCAATGCCATACAACTCTCCTTCCGTGGCCTCCAATTGCTCTTAAATACAAGTAAAACTAAATGCATGCTCTTCAACCAATCGCTACCCGCACCTGCCCAACATCACTACTCTGGACGGCTCTGACTTAGAATACGTGGACAACTACAAATACTTAGGTGTCTGGTTAGACTGTAAACTCTCCTTCCAGACCATTATCAAACATCTCCAATCCAAAGTTAAATCTAGAATTGTCTTCCTATTTCGCAACAAAGCATCCTTCACTCATGCTGCCAAACATACCCTTGTAAAACTGACCATCCTACCTATCCTCGACTTTGGCAATGTCATTTACAAAATAGCCTCCAATGCCCTACTCAATAAATTGGATGCAGTCTATCAGAGTGCCATCCGTTTTGTCACCAAAGCCCCATATACTACCCACCACTGCGACCTGTACGCTCTCGTTGGCTGGCCCTCTCTTCATACTCGTCGCCAAATCCACTGGCTCCAGGTCATCTACAAGAACCTGCTAGGTAAAGTCCCACCTTATCTCAGCTTGCTGGTCACCATAGCAGCACCCACCTGTAGCACATGCTCCAGCAGGTATATCTCTCTGGTCGCCCGCAAAACCAATTCTTCCTTTGGCCGCCTCTCCTTCCAGTTCTCTGCTGCCAATGACTGGAACGAACTACAAAAATCTCTGAAACTGGAAACACTTATCTCCCTCGCTAACTTTAAGCACCAGCTGTCAGAGCAGCTCACAGATTACTGCACCTGTACATAGCCCATCTACAATTTAGCCCAAACAACTACCTCTCCCCCTACTGTATTTATTTATTTATTTATTTTTCTCCTTTGCACCCCATTATTTCTATCTCTACCTTGCACATTCTTCCACTGCAAATCTACCATTCCAGTGTTTTACTTGCTATATTGTATTTACTTCACCACCATGGCCTTTTTTTTGCCTTTACTTCCCTTCTCGCCTCATTTGCTCACATTGCATATAGACTTATTTTTCTACTGTATTATTGACTGTATGTTTGTTTTACTCCATGTGTAACTGTGTTGTTGAATGTGTCAAACTGCGTTGCTTTATCTTGGCCAGTTCGCAATTGTAAATGAGAACTTGTTCTCAACTTGCCTACCTGGTTAAATAAAGGTGAAATAAAATAAATAAAAAAGGGATTAAATGAGGTTGAATGAACTGTTTCACTGCCAGAAAGGCTCAGCTGATAGCCAGGTGTAGCAGTGGTAAGATGTTGGGACAGCTTTATGTAGGCCCTAACAGTTTTTGGGCACTGTCTGTCACTGTTACAGTGCAATTCATGTATTGTTTAGTGTTGTGTAGTGTCTTTGCTGGGAAGCATCCCACTTTCTTTTGTTTTGCCCACCAAGATATAAATGCTAAAATCACCACTGGCTGCCTTATATGACTTTCACTTCAATTTACATTTACATTTACATTTAAGTCATTTAGCAGACGCTCTTATCCAGAGCGACTTACAAATATCACATGATATTGGTTCTCGACATCACATAAATAAATACATGCCCAGGCTCTTAGATTCCCAGATGACATCCAACGTAAAGACTAAGAAAACGTTGCCTATGTGAGTGGGCTCAGACATGCCATTCTGTATCCATGTGAAGGTCCTGTACTACACACACACACACAAATGCATGTGCCGCACACGCATGCACAAACACACACACACCGACTGAAAACCATCCCCTCTCTAAACATTCCTCCCTCTATCTTGTTTGCGTTTCTCTGTGGAAAAGAAAGAAAGAAGAGTCTGAGAAGAGGAAGTCAGTGTCATCACCCAGGTTACCTAAAAGACAAAGGGAACTGAGAACTTTATGAAAAGCAAACACCCAACTCTTTCTCTACAATAACCCTTTAAACACACACACAGTTTGTTCAACATACAGTGCCTTCAGAAAGTATTTTCCACATTTTGTGTTACAGAATTTAAAATTGAGATTTTTGGAGTCACTGGCCGACACACCTTAATGTCAAAGTAAAATTATGTTTTTCTACATTTTACAAATTAATAAAAAACTGTAAAGCTGAAATACCTAGAGTCAATAAGTATTCAACCCCTTTGTTACTGCAAGCCTAATAAGTTCGGGAGTACAAATGTGCTTAACAAGTCACATAATAAGTTGCATGGACTCACTCTATGTGCAATAATAGTGTTTAACATGATTTTTGAATGACTACCTCCTCTTTGTACCCCACACATACAATTGTCTGTAAGGTCCCTCAGCCAAGCTGTGAATTTCAAACACAGATTCAACCACAAAGACCAGGAAGGTTTTCCAATGCCTCGCGAAGAAGGGCACTTATTGGTAGATGGGTAAAAAAAAAAACTGCATTGCTTGCTGTTTGGGGTTTTAGGCTGGGTTTCTGTACAGCACTTTGAGATATCAGCTGATGTAAGAAGGGCTATATAAATACATTTGATTTAAATTAGAGGTTGTAATGCAACAAAATAGGAAAAACGCCAAGGGGGATGAATACTTTTGCAAGGCACTGTACTTGAAAATATATGGCAAGACCTGAAAATGGTTGTTTCATGCTCTGGCCCCCCAATGGTGGAACAAACTCCCTCACGACGCCAGGACAGCGGAGTCAATCACCACCTTCCGGAGACACCTGAAACCCCACCTCTTTAAGGAATACCTAGGATAGGATAAAGTAATCCTTCTCACCCCCCCCCTTAAATGATTTAGATGCACTATTGTAAAGTGGCTGTTCCACTGGATGTCATAGGTGAATTCACCAATTTGTAAGTCGCTCTGGATAAGAGCGTCTGCCAAATGACTTAAATGTAAATGTAAATGTTGTCTAGCAATGATCAACAACCGGTTTGACAGAGCTTGAAGAATTTTGAAAACAATAATGGGCAAATGTTGTACAATACAGGTGTGGAAAAGCTCTTAAGAGTTTTCACCAGAAAGACTCCCAGCTGTCATCACTCTACAAAGTATTGACCCAGGGGTGTGAATACTTATGCAAATGAGATATTTATGTATTTAATTTTCAATACATTTGGAAACATTTCTACAAATATGTTTTCACTTTGTCATTATGAGATATTGTGTGTAGATGGACAAGAGAAAAAATATTGAATATATTTTGAATTCAGGTTGTAACAACAAAATGTGGATTGGATCAAGGGGTATGAATACCTTCTGAATGCACGGTATATCCCCTCATTGAATAGCGTACAACTATCATGAATAGAAACTATATGAACCCAACAACGTGACGAAAACGGATGTGAGATAGAAATAAAATAAGAAAATACAATCATCTAAATTAAATGTGTCATAGTTATTCAGTATATTTTTTTGTCGTGCGTATTAAATGTTTATAATGCTTCATATATTGATTTAATACACAGTAGCTCTACTATGGGATTTTACTCGCTTTGAGTCACGTCGCATTTGCATTTTGTCTGTGCGATGAGCACCTGCCTGTAACAAGTAACGCCATCACGGTAAAAACAGTGGGAGGAGAGAGGGGGCTAGAAAGAGAGAGAGAGATAGAGACGGGGAAGTACACGTACTGCAGGCGCTCTGAGTAGAATTTTATGCGAGAACGTCCGTCTGTACCGAACTGGAAAAGTGGGCTGAATTCTGAAAGGGAATTTTTGACAACCATAACAAGATGTGTAGACCTACTCCGTGCTGTATAGGGCAGGTGAGTAATAGCTAATTGTGGTTACAACTAATATTATACTCGGCACGTTTATGGAAAAAATAACACCAGCGAACGTTATTGCTTTTTGTAACAAATTGAACTCCATAATGTATAGTAGCTTACGCTACATTTGATGTAAAATGTCGGAATTTAGTTAGCTAATTTTGTTTTTTTCTTGATTTCGTATTCAAGGTTTCAATTCATTTTTGTATTTTACGAAATGTGTGTGGCTTCCAACTGTTTGGCTAAACGCTAGCTAGCTAGTTACTGTAGCTAGCTATTCTTGCGGATGACCATCGAAGATAATCTCGCCTGGCACAGTTTCCCCCAAAAATGAGTAGTAGCGCGCGATGCAGCTACAAAGATGTTATGATTTGAATCGGACGCGAGTCTGTAACATTTGTATAAACTGGCAACATTGTTGCTTGTGTTGTAGATGTCACTTCTACTGTAAACAATGTGTCATCGCACTGTTTAACATGCCGTGACGGCGTGCGTGACACTAATTTGCCTTCAGTTCCTACATTTGCCGATCTGGTTACCTCTGCCAACATCCTAGCGGTTGTGCCCGGCTTGATCCAATTCATTTTTTGAAACTATCTCACAGTTTTCCAGTGACGTAATGCTGCGTTGTTCTAAAGGTTTTGGTCAAGTCGCTGTATTTCTTCTTTTCCAGTGGAATGATATTGAGTTCGCATGACTAGCACAGATCTTAATCCAATAAACCGCATTTATTCGCTTAGGCTATTTGGGAATGATATGGTCAAGCCATTAGGTGATGAGAAGAGCTTCTCTGGCTGAAAAAGACTATGGGGCTAATTTAGGTAGAAATTACCATTGCAGCAGAAGTCCATTAACACATCTAGTTTAATATAACTTCATATTGGTATGTGAGAAAACTGGTTCTTGTTTAACACAGTGATACAGAGATCTTCAATGTTCCATTGAATAGGCCTTGTCTTTGGCATTGTTCCATAACTGCCTGCTAGTCTAACTAACCACACTGAATAGTTTCTCCTCCAGAGGAATTTAATTACAGGGACACGTCCCTCATCCAATGTATTCAGGGGCCATCCCTTCAGTCCACTCAATGAAGAATGGAATCAAAGGAAATACGGGCTGGTGTGTGTGTGCATGTGTGCACATGCATGCGGTGTGTGTGGCTGATGTTAGCAAGAAATGAAGCACGAACACTTTAGTCAACATTGTCTTGCTACACAGGCCATGCGATAATCCTGTCTGTCACAGACCCCCATTAGCGTTGTCCCCATCAACATGTGTATGAGTGTGTGTGTATTTGTGTTTGTTTTGACTGTGTGTCTATGCCTGTGTGTCCATCTTATTTGTATGTGTGATCGGCGGGTGGTCTGTTCATTTCCTCTTTGGGTGAATGTGGGGGGCTGGCTGTTTGGATTAGATTAGTGACGGAGATAAACTGGCCAGAGCTGCGCAGAAGAGGGCCAGAAACAGTGGTGTAGATGGACAGGGAGGGAAGTAGTCCAGAGAGAATCAGGACCGGAGAGGTGACTCCATAGATGTAGTTGTAACTCTGAGCTACGCTGGAAACAGAACAGGAGGGTGGCAAACACAGCAATGAGAGGTCAGGACACACTGACTCAGCATACACCTGCAGTAGTCTGGCGGACACACGTGTGCACACACCTGCATCCGACTAAAATAAACATCCAGTCATCTGTCACTTCAGGCTTGCCACATGGCTTCACTCTACATCCAGACACTGGTCCCAGGTCAGCTGGATAGTTCAGCCTGTAATAGTTGAGGTTAGCGCTGGGGCAGGGAGATCTGACACTGGAACAGTTTCAGAATGTTTCCCTCTGAACCAACATGGCTACGTAAACAAAGCCATTGTGTGTGTTTTTCAGTCTCTCCTGGCTCATAGACTATAGCTTCACATTTAGGAAACAACCGATGTAGTGATTATGGTGGTCTTCCTTTAAAACCCCTCTGACTGTGAACACTGTCAGGCTTCCACAGGAGGAGGGAGACTTGAGCTAAACCCCTGATCAAAACCAGGATATTATGGCCTTTGATTGGCTTGGCTTCTTAAAGGAGTAGATTACTGTTTTACAACTTGATGTTAGCTCAGTGTTTCCCAAACTTGGTCCTCGTGACCCCAAGGGGTGTTCGTTCTGGTTTTTGCTTGATGATGAGTTGATTAGTTGAATCAGTTGTGTAGTGCTAGGGCAAAAACCATAACGTGCACCCCTTGGGGACATTGGGAAACCCTATGTTAGATGGTTGCTCAACCTGAAAGTAGTCTATGGGTCAAGAGAAACTGTAGTCCATGGTTAATTTTTCTTTAAACACCAACTACGAACTTCAGCTAACCTTAACCACCACAATCTAACCATCAATGAAACTGATGGGGACATGTGGGCATGGAAGAAAAAAAAGAAGTCGAAATCACTTGAAATCAATTCAAATCCTCTCCATATTTGATTACTTAAAGGTGATTTGGTCATAAAAAAACATGCTTACATTCCCCCATCACTTCCATTGATTATTAGCTTGTGGTGGCTATTTACTTGTTATTGCTGGAGCCAAATCACAGAGAGAGAATCTGGCCACACATTTGAATTCAAGGGCAAAGAAGATAAAATAGCATGTAAAAAACCTAGTGCTATCTATTTTAGATTCTGAACTCAATTTGAACACATTAGGAATGTAGCCAAAATAGCTTTTTACCACCTGAGGAACATTGCCAAGGTGCTGTCATTTCTCTCTCAGGCTGATACAGAGACTCATCCATGCTTTTATTACAAGCAGGCTTGACTACTGTAATGCTCTCCTGTCTGGTCTTCCCAAGAAAGCCATTGGTCAACTGCAAAACATACAGAATGCTGCAGCGTGGGTACTGACCAAGACCAGACGGAGAGCACACATTACGCTGGTTTTAAGGCAGCCGTTAGTTACTATGCCCTAGCCTCTGGAATAGCCTGCCAGAGAACCTGAGGGGGGCTGAAACTGTGGACATATTGAAAGAGATCTTAAAACACACCTTTTTAATTTTGCTTTTCCTTAGGGTGCTTTTTGGTTGTTGTTCTTTAGTTTTTTTAATCCTCTTATGTTTGTTGTGTAGTAAATATTTCATTTGTTTTATTTTTTATTTTTCCTGTGAAGCACATTTTGTTCCATCCCATGTCTGAAATGTGCTGTATAAATAAAGCTTGATTTGATTTGATCAAGTTGTAAAATAGTGAACCACTCCTTTAACCGTCCTTGTACCAGGTGCAGCCATTAGAGGATTTGAATTCAGTTTGAAACTGAAATGTTTTACTGGCTACGATGAGTGTCACAAACAGAACCTGGGGTTGTGGTTGGGGGTTTGGCTAGGGCTGTAGCTAGGCTAGCAGGCCTAGTGTAGTGTGTATGTTTATGCGTACACTCTTAGAAAAAAGGTGCTATTTAGAATCTGAAAGCGTTCTTCGGCTGTCCCCATAGGATAACCTTTTGGAGAACCATTTTGGAACCCTTTTTTTCTATGAGTGTCGCCTAGATGTTGAGCATCTCTGTGCTGGCTGAGGCTCCATGTGTAGAGACGGTAGTATGATGAAACCCTGTGAAATGTTTGTCTGCTTGATGGTAATGGGTTCAGCCTAGCGACATCGAAAGACAGGGAGAGAGTGTAACCCACTGCTTCAGTCAGCAAACGAAAGGGAAAGGGGTATACCTAGTCAGTTGTACAACTAAATGCATGTGTTTGATAATTTATATCCAATATTGGATGAAAAAAGATCTGCTACACATTTAAATCTCCCATGTAACTACAGGTATTCCATTGTCTATAACACAATTACAAGCTAAATGCTTTATTTGTGTGTTTTTATTGGAGGCAAATGTAAACATGGCTATGTATAACAGAAGTGGCTATGTTCCATTACTGAGAGTAAGATAATATATTGTATTGATCAGATAGCACTGTGTTATGGCTGGACTACATTCTTCCTCTGTGTACTACTGTCTGTCTGTATCACTGACTCTCTGGGTCTCTTTTTTATCTTTTTTTTCCATTTCCTCTGTTTGGGTCATGGATGCCTCTTGGGTTGCTCAACATTCCCCTGTTCTCTTTCTGTTTCTCTTCCTCTCGCTCCCTCTCTTTATTTAGCATAGCCAATGCCAGGGGCTGTATTTACCCCATTAAGGTGTTGTTACTCAAATCAATCAAATCAAATGTTATTGGTCACATGCTTCGAAAACAACAGGTGTAGACTAACAGTGAAATGCTTACTTACGGGCCGTTCCCAACAATGCAGAGAGAAAGAAAATAAAGAAATAACATTTAATAATAAAAGTAATAATAAATATACAATGAATGAATAACGATAACCTGTCTATATACATGGGGTACCAGTACCGAGTGCAAGGGTACGAGGTAATTGGCAGATATGTACACTACCGTTCAAAAGTTTCGGGTCACTTAGAAATGTCCTTGTTTTTGAAATATAAGCACATTTTTTCGTCCATTAAAATAACATCTTTGATCAGAATTGATTGATCAGAAATACAGTGTAGACATTGTTAATGTTGTAAATACCTACTGTAGCTGGAAACGGCAGATCTTTAATGGAATATCTACATAGGCGTACAGAGGCCCATTATCAGCAACCATCACTCCTGTGTTCCAATGGCACGTTGTGTTAGCTAATTCAAGTTTATCATTTTAAAAGGCTGATTGATCATTAGAAAACCCTTTTGCAATTATGTTAGCCCAGCTGAAAACTGTTGGCTAAATAATACCCGCAAAACACCAGTCTCAACTCAACAGTGCAGAGGCGACTCTGGGATGCTGGCCTTCTAGGCAGAGTTCCTCTGTCCAGTGTCTGTGTTCTTTTGCCCATCTTAATCTTTTATTTTTATTGGCCAGTCTGAGATAGGGCTTTTTCTTTGCAACTCTGCCTAGAAGGCCAGCATCCCAGAGTCGCCTCTTCGCTGTTGATGTTGACTGCTGTTTTGCAGGTACTATTTAATGAAGCTGCCAGTTGAGGTCTTGTGAGGTGTCTGTTTCTCAAACTAGACACTAATGTACTTGTCCTCTTGCTCAGTTGTGCATCGGGGCCTCCCTCTCCTCCTATTCTGGTTAAAGACAGTTTGCACTGTTCTGTGAAGGGAGTAGTACACAGCGTTGTACGAGATCTTCAGTTTCTTGGCAATGTCTCGCATGGAATAGCCTTCATTTCTCAGAACAAGAATAGACCGAGTTTCAGAAGAAAGCTCTTTGGTTCTGGCCATTTTGAGCCTGTAATCGAACCCACAAATGCTGATGCTCCAGATACTCAACTAGCCTACAGAAGACCCGTTTTATTGCTTCTTTAATCAGAACAACAATTTTCAGCTGTGCTAAAGTAATTGCAAAAGGGTTTTCAAATGATCAATCAGCCTTTTAAAATCATAAACTTGGATTAAGTAACACAACGTGCCATTGGAACACAGGAGTGATGGTTGATGAATTTTGGGCCATTGTAGATATTCCATTAAAAATCAGCCTTTCCAGCTACAATAGTAATTTACAATATTAACAATGTCTACACTGTATTTCTGATCAATTTGATGTTATTTTAATGGACAAAAAATGTGCTTTTCTTTAAAAAACTTGGACATTTCTAAGTGACCCCAAACGTTTGAACGGTAGTATACATATAACTAGGAATAAAGTGACAAGGCAACAAGATAGATAATGAACAGTAGCAGCAGCGTATGTGATGAATCAAAAAAGTTAGTGCAAAAAAAGGTTAATGCAGATAGTCCTAGTAGCTATTTGGTTAACAATTTATCTAACTATTTAACAGTATGGCTTGGGAGTAGAAGCTGTACAGGGGCCTCTTGGTTCCGGACTTGGTGCATTGGTAAGGCGTGCTGTGCGGTAGCAGAGAGAACAGTCTTTGACAATTTTTAGGACCTTCCTTCCTCTCAAGTTTGTGTAGGAAACAGTGCAGTGATACATTTTTGCAGTGTGCGTGCAACTGCCTAGCTATACAGACAACACAAAAGAGTTGCTGTCAATCAGGGAGAACGGGCACTAGGCTATCTCTACACTTTACCAACCCTAGCTTTGGCTCCTAACTCTGTAGGCCAATATGTGTGTTAGTGTGTGTGTGCCTCAGCCTTCTGTGTTTGTCTTCCTAGGTTTATATATGTTACCGTACCTTCTGTTTCTCTCTGTGAACACAGAGCGTGTGTCACTTGAGAGGGAGAGAGAGGGTGTGTCTGGGGAATGGGTTCATTTCATCTCTCCGTCTTGTTGGCTGCAGAAGAGTACAGCAACATCCCTGAGTCAGCAGCATCACTATGACGTGTGTGTGTGTGTGTGTGTGTGTGTGTGTGTGTGTGTGTGTGTGTGTGTGTGTGTGTGTGTGTGTGTGTGTGTGTGTGTGTGTGTGTGTGTGTGTGTGTGTGTGTGACTCCAACTGTCTGTTGCCTGCGTTCTGCCTATGTTGTTGTTCTCCGTCTGGGTTTGACCTATTTATGCAGTGTGTGTGTATGGCCCAGGGTTTAAGGGATTTAGGTTTTAGTGGTTACCATTCTTATCCTCAAAGACACAACCCATTTTAACACTGATCATAGGACTGTTCTTATCTCCAATAGAGCCCCACAGTGGAGGTGTCATAATACCCATAAAACCTAGTAGTCAAACAGGGAAATGGTTCCAATCGTTTTTCCACCATTCATTTTTCCCATAGGTAATTTGAGATGCACTTAAAATAAGGGCTGTGTTTCTTGTAGGCTTAACTTGGCGTGATGTTTTGATAACCATGTAAATCTCTCCCACAGACAAGGTGACTTTTATCAATGTATTTGGCTCAATTTACTCTCAGATTCGAAAATGATAATTAGCATGAATATACACGTCATGCAAGAGTACAAATCCCTGCAAACTCCTGCACATCATCTCTAGATAGACGACACCTTTGCTAACAGGTATTGTGTCAATTTAAAAGTTGCACAAGACAGTTCACAAAAATGTAAATTTAAAGAAAGTTAGCTAATTTATTCATTACTAAATTTAGCTAATGTTAGTTAGTTAATCCAGAGATTCTTACCTTTGCCTCAATTTGTAAATCAAGTCCACATTAGCAGCTAATTAGCATTCATTTTTTTGTCAGGGGAAATACAGGCAAATTTATTGATAAAATTCACCTTGTCCAAAAGAGATTTACACGGTTATCAAAACGTCACGCCAGGGTAAACCTACATGAAACACAGCCCTTATTTTAAGTGTTTCTAAAATCCCTTATGGGAAAAATGAATGGTGGAAAAACGATTGGAACTATAACCTTGTTTGACCGCTAGGTTTTATGAGTATTATGACTCATACTGTGATACTCTATAGTGGTAGCCTATCTCATAGTATTAGAGATATCCCCTGACCTGGGACCAGCTGTGGGCTTCACCAACTCCTGTCAACCTGCTGATCCATTCCTTTTCAATCCCTCAGTTTTTGACTAGCTAGCCCATTGTTTTCAATAAGTGGTTTGACTCTCTGTCTCTTCCTGGATGGGGATTTGTGTTCATTTCCTGAAGGGAATCTGAAGCCAAACATCCTGTTATACTGAAGTTCTGAGACTGAGTGGCCCACTAGTGGTACACAGCGGAGCGTGAAAGATGGTGTGTTTGTGTGAGCACAACGGGTCTGTAGTTTTACCAAGTCTTTTAGACTGAGGAGGGGTTTTCCTCTTTCACCCTTAACCCCTGGGACAGCTGATGGATACGAGAGAGAACAAGATGAGGAGGAGAGAGAATAGAGAAAGAAAGGGGGAGGTCAAATAAAGGGAACAGGATGAGAGGGTGGTAGAGAGGGGGAGGAAGTGAGAGAGGGATAGCATAACAGAAAGAACTAGAGGGAAAAAGTTCTCGATGCCCCCAGGGTCCAGCGAAGGTTGAGTCACAGTGGGGGTTGGTGTGCTGTGAGTAGAAGGAAGGGGTGGGGAGGGTGGTTTTGTGCTTTTTATAATAGTAATAGTAATAATAATAATAATAATAATAATAATAATAATAATAATAATAATAATAATAATAATAATAGTAGATAATAGTAGAGAGCTGGTGGCCTTGCCATGTAATCCTAACACTTTGTGGGAGTGGTGTGTGTGTGGGGGGTTGGAGGAGGGGTTGATGGCTACAGATTTGGGGGTTAGTAGTTTGGCAGGCACGGTGTTAATATTGTTTGAAAGGGATCAGGGCAGACCACCTGTCGACAGTGGAGGGAGGGGAGGGTCAGAGTTGGTTGTCATGGCATCTCCATTGTCTCTGCATCAGAATGCCTCAGCACGGTAGCTAGCTATTCAGTTAGCCCCAGTTAGCTCCTCTAGCCCCCTTAGTGTGTGTCCACTGTGTTAGTGTTAGAGCGTTTACACACACTGGGTCTATTAGATTAGCTGAACGGCTAAATACACGCTCACTAAAGACAGCCAACACCCACACAACCATTTTCTTAATCCACTACTTGAGTGTTCCCTAATTCATTCTTATCAAAGAGAGGAACTAATCCCATTTAGGCCTGTGAAGTCTAGTAGGGAATATAGGCCTCCTGCCCAGTCCCAAATCAACTCCCTACCTCTACCCAATACCCTGCACAGTACACACTCCCCCCAGCCCATCCTCCCTGACACTTTTCCTACTAGTCCTACACTCCTGCATCTGAAAGGGAAAGGGAAAGTGGGATACCTAGTCAGTTGTATAACTGAATGCCTTCAACTGAAATGTGTCTTATGTATTTAACCCAACCGCTCTGAATCAGAGGTGCGGGGGGGCTGCCTTAGATTGGTGGGTGTGAGAAATGTAGAATACAATTTAGGCTTACTAAAATAATGGCCTGTGTCTGTCAAACTGTCAGCCCGTTCATGTGTAGTTTTTCCGCAGATTCTCCAATGCATTTTAAACTCACGCTGTTGACACTGATGCCTCCGAAGCCATCATTCTCCACACAGATGGACAGTTCTTCCAGAGAATCTGTCTTACTGCTCTCATAAGCAGAGGCATTGTCATCTATTTCTGAACTGGATAATTATACACCATACTTTAACCATCTAGTAGAACCCCACCCTTGCCATTCCATATCCATACGATTCCCAGTGGCCCTAAATCCTACAGAACACACAGCTGTGGTGAGGTTAGGGGGGTCTGAGTTGGCTTCAGTAAGGGGAACAAAAACAGGCTGCTGCCTCCTGCTCTCCTTCCCTCTCTGTGCATATACATCCTTTGGTCACTCCCTTGCCTGTCCTCTCCTGTCCTGTCTCTCTATTATGATACAGTCTTAAAGTCTCAACGCTATCCGAAGCGGTGCAGCCAACGGGTTTCTCCACGCATCGCGCCGACAGAAACAAACACCTTTCTGGTAAGAAGAGGGGTGGGGGTGTATGCCTTATGGCTAACGAGGCATGGTGCGATGAAAGAAACATACAGGAACTCAAATCCTTCTGTTCACCTGATTTTAGAATTCCTCACAATCAAATGTAGACCGCATTATCTACCAAGAGAATTCTCTTCGATTATAATCACAGCCGTATATATCCCCCCCCCCAAGCAGACACATCGATGGCTCTGAACGAACTTTATTTAACTCTTTGCAAACTGGAAACCATTTATCCGGAGGCTGCATTCATTGTTGTTGGGGATTTTAACAAGGCTAATCTGAAAACAAGACTCCCTAAATTTTATCAGCATATCGATTGCGCAACCAGGGGCGGAAAAACCTTGGATCACTGTTACTCTAACTTCCGCGACGCATATAAGGCCCTGCCCCGCCCCCCTTTCGGAAAAGCTGACCACGACTCCATTTTGCTGATACCTGCCTACAGACAAAAGCTAAAAAAAGAAGCTCCCACGCTGAGGTCTGTCCAATGCTGGTCCGACCAAGCTGACTCCACACTCCAAGACTGCTTCCATCACGTGGACTGGGACATGTTTCGTATTGCGTCAGATGACAACATTGACGAATACGCTGATTCGGTGTGCGAGTTCATTAGAACGTGCGTTGAGGATGTCGTTCCCATAGCAACGATTAAAACATTCCCTAACCAGAAACCTTGGATTGATGGCAGCATTCGTGTGAAACTGAAAGTGCGAACCACTGCTTTCAATCAGGGCAAGGTGTCTGGTAACATGACTGAATACAAACAATGCAGCTATTCCCTCCGTAAGGCTATCAAACAAGCTAAGCGTCAGTACAGAGACAAAGTAGAATCCCAATTCAACGGCTCAGACACAAGATGCATGTGGCAGGGTCTACAGTCAATCACGGACTACAGGAAGAAATCCAGCCCAGTCACGGACCAGGATGTCTTGGCTCCCAGGCAGACTAAATAACTTTTTTGCCCGCTTTGAGGACAATACAGTGCCACTGACACTGCCTGCAACGGAAAAATGTGGTCTCTCCTTCACTGCAGCCGAGGTGAGTAAAACATTTAAACGTGTTAACCCTCGCAAGGCTGCAGGCCCAGACGGCATCCCCAGCCGCGCCCTCAGAGCATGCGCAGACCAGCTGGCTGGTGTGTTTACGGACATATTCAATCAATCCCTATACCAGTCTGCTGTTCTCACATGCTTCAAGAGGGCCACCATTGTTCCTGTTCCCAAGAAAGCTAAGGTAACTGAGCTAAACGACTACCGCCCCGTAGCACTCACTTCCGTCATCATGAAGTGCTTTGAGAGACTAGTCAAAGACCATATCACCTCCACCCTACCTGACACCCTAGACCCACTCCAATTTGCTTACCGCTCAAATAGGTCCACAGACGATGCAATCTCAACCACACTGCACACTGCCCTAACCCATCTGGACAAGAGGAATACCTATGTGAGAATGCTGTTCATCGACTACAGCTCGGCATTCAACACCATAGTACCCTCCAAGCTCGTCATCAAGCTCGAGACCCTGGGTCTCGACCCCGCCCTGTGCAACTGGATACTGGACTTCCTGACGGGCCGCCCCCAGGTGGTGAGGGTAGGTAACAACATCTCCTCCCCGCTGATCCTCAACACTGGGGCCCCACAAGGGTGCGTTCTGAGCCCTCTCCTGTACTCCCTGTTCACCCACGACTGCGTGGCCACGCACACCTCCAACTCAATCATCAAGTTTGCGGACGACACAACAGTGGTAGGCTTGATTACCAACAACGACGAGACGGCCTACAGGGAGGAGGTGAGGGCCCTCGGAGTGTGGTGTCAGGAAAATAACCTCACACTCAAAGTCAACAAAACTAAGGAGATGATTGTGGACTTCAGGAAACAGCAGAGGGAACACCCCCCTATCCACATAGATGGAACAGTAGTGGAGAGAGTAGCAAGTTTTAAGTTCCTCGGCATACACATCACAGACAAACTGAATTGGTCCACTCACACAGACAGCATCGTGAAGAAGGCGCAGCAGCGCCTCTTCAACCTCAGGAGGCTGAAAAAATTCAGCTTGTCACCAAAAGCACTCACAAACTTCTACAGATGCACAATCGAGAGCATCCTGGCGGGCTGTATCACCGCCTGGTACGGCAACTGCTCCGCCCTCAACCGTAAGGCTCTCCAGAGGGTAGTGAGGTCTGCACAACGCATCACCGGGGGCAAACTACCTGCCCTCCAGGACACCTACACCACCCGATGTTACAGGAAGGCCATAAAGATCATCAAGGACATCAACCACCCGAGCCACTGCCTGTTCACCCCGCTATCATCCAGAAGGTGAGGTCAGTACAGGTGCATGACCGAGAGACTGAAAAACAGCTTCTATCTCAAGGCCATCAGACTGTTAAACAGCCACCACTAACATTGAGTGGCTGCTGCCAACACACTGACACTGACTCAACTCCAGCCATTTTAATAATGGGAATTGATGGGAAATGTAAATATATCACTAGCCACTTTAAACAATGCTACCTTATATAATGTTACTTACCCTATATTATTCATCTCATATGCATACGTATATACTGTACTCTATATCATCGACTGCATCCTTATGTAATACATGTATCACTAGCCACTTTAACTATGCCACTTTGTTTACATACTCATCTCATATGTGTATACTGTACTCGATACCAACTACTGTATCTTGCCTATGCTGCTCTGTACCATCTCATTCATATATCCTTATGTACATATTATTTATCCCCTTACACTGTGTATATGACAGTAGTTTAGGAATTGTTAGTTAGATTACTTGTTGGTTATTACTGCATTGTCGGAACTAGAAGCACAAGCATTTTGCTACACTCGCATTAACATCTGCTAACCATGTGTATGTGACAAATAAAATTTGATTTGATTTGACAGTGTTTTAACTAGGTTACAGATATGAAACAAACAGACAATCATAATATCAGTAAAAAATATAAAATCCCCATTTTTATGCCACAAAACCATTTTTATTAGAGTTTTTAAAAAATAGGTTCGATTTGACAAAAAAATATCTATGACATTGTTGGCAGAATAGATGGATGCAGTTCAATGCACAAATCATATAATTCAGTAGATTTCTTGGTAGTCCAACAAATATTGCTATCAGGTTGTAAATTACAGCTGACCTGGGCCCGGTTTTAAAATAACGTCTGAAGATGCCACACCCATTTCCTAAAACACCACGTACTGCACTCGTCATACAGTGAGACTTTTAACTGTGTCATTACAGGAGCTGTCCCGTGCTGAAAAAGATTCCACAATATAGGCTAAAGAACCCACTGTAGCTCTTAAATGATTTATGGCTACTCAAAGTCATCTTTAAAAATATATGTTTTACACAATAGTTTTCCCATCAAGAGAAGGAATGTTCTCTAGCCTATTATGTATTTAAATATTTGTATTATGTTTGCCATGTGTTATGTATTATGTTTTATCATACTATTATGTACATTCTGCATTTCTTCAGTTTGTGTAAACTGTGAGCAAGATTGAATAAAGCCAAAGTCAAAATCGCTCATTCCCTTGTTCGCTATAGAAAATATCAACGTGATCTAAAAGTAGGATATGATGACAAAAAAGTTTTTGTAATCACTCAACAAATCATTGTACCCTAATGGCAGGCAGGAATTGGGCTTCAAGTAGGCCTACAGATATTCTACAATTAAATAATGAAACAATACAAATAATTAAACATGAAGTAGCAAGTTAAGCAACGTTGCCATAGACCTAATATGTTGACCTTTAGGTTATTGCTTAGGTTACAGTAAAATGTGTGAACTTTTAGATAATAGTAGCCAATAGGCCTAATGCACGTACAGTTGAAGTCTTTAGATTACATACACTTAGGTTGGAGTCATTAAAACGTTTTTCAACCACTTAACAAACTATAGTTCTGGCAAGTCGGTTAGGACATCTGCATGACACAAGTAATTTTTCCAAAAATTGTTTACAGATATAATATTTACTTATAATTCACTGTATCACAATTCCAGTGGGTCAGAAGTTTAGATACACTAAGTTGACTGTGCCTTTATATAGCTTGGAAAATTCAAGAAAATTATATCATGGATTTAGAAGCTTATGATAGGCTAATTGACATAATTTGACTCAGTTGGAGGTGTACCTGTGGATGTATTTCAAGGCCTACTTTCAGACTCAGTGCCTCTGCTTGACATCTTGGGAAAATCCAAAGAAATCAGCCAAGACCTCAGAAAAGTACTTGTAGACCTCCACAAGTCTGGTTCATCCTTGGGAGCAATTTCCAAACGCCTGAAGGTGCCATGTTCATCTGTACAAACAATAGTACGCAAGTATAAACACCATGGGACCATGCAGCCATCATACCGCTCAGGAAGGAGACGCGTTCTGTCTCCTAGAGATGAGCGTACTTTTGTGAGAATAGTGCAAATCAATATCAGATCAACTGCAAAGGACCTTGTGAAAATGCTGGAGGAAACAGGTACAAAAGTATCTATATCCACAGTAAAACGAGTCCAATATCTACATAACCTGAAATGCTGCTCAGCAAGGAAGAACCAACTGCTCCAAAACCGCCATAAAAAAAGCCAGACTGCGGTTTGCAACTGCACATGGGGACAAAGATCGTACTTTTTGGAGAAATGTCCTCTGCTCTGCTGAAACAAAATTAGAACTGTTTGGCCATAATGACAATCGTTATGTTTGGAGGAAAAAGGGGGAGGCTTGCAAGCCGAAGAACACTATCCCAACCGTGAAGCATGGGGGTGGCAGCATCATGTTGTGGGGGTGGCAGCATCATGTTGTGGGGGTGCTTTACTGCAGGATGGACTGGTGCACTTCACAAAATAGATGGCATCATGAGGGAGGAAAATTATGTGGATATATTGAAGCAACATCTCAAGACATCAGTCAGGAAGTTAAAGCTTGGTCGCAAATGGGTCTTCCAAATGGACATTGACCCCAAGCATCCTTCCAAAGTTGTGGCAAAATGGCTTAAGGACAAGAAAGTGAAGGTGTTGAAGTGGCCATCACAAAGCCCTGACCTCAATCCCATAGAACATTTGTGGGCAGAACTGAAAAATCATGTGCGAGCAAGGTGGCCTTACACACCTGACTCAGTTACACCAGCTCTGTCCAGAGGAATGGGTCAAAATTCACCCAACTTATTGTGGGAAGCTTGTGGAAGGCAACCTGAAACATTTGACCCAAGTTAAACAATTTAAAGGCAATGCTTTGAGTGTATGTAAACTTCTGACCCACTGGGAATGTGATGAAATATATAAACGCTGAAATAAATCATTCTCTCTACTATTATTCTGACATTTCACATTCTTAAAATAAAGTGGTGATCCTAACTGGCCTTAAACATTTCTACTAGGATTAAATGTCAGGAATTGTGAAAAACTGAGTTTAAATGTATTTGGCTAAGGTGTATGTAAACTTCCGACTTCAACTGTATATGAATATCGAAGGGGCTCA
This sequence comes from Oncorhynchus masou masou, assembly GCF_036934945.1. Taxonomy (NCBI): domain Eukaryota; kingdom Metazoa; phylum Chordata; class Actinopteri; order Salmoniformes; family Salmonidae; genus Oncorhynchus; species Oncorhynchus masou. Next base: position 26,461,339 of record NC_088236.1, on the reverse strand, counting down.
GATGCAGCCTCATGGCTTAATAGTAGGTAGGTCTATCGATTGCACATACATGAAAGTGATGTAAATATTTAGCCTAATATTCTAGCTATTATATAGTTTGGTTATCTCCGTATTCTTTTTTTATGTATCCTTGCTTTGCTTGTTTAACATTAAACTTTTTAGGCTATTTATATACAACTTTGAAGTTTTCAGCGGTCACAGAGAGACAGATACACATCTTTATTCTATGTTTAGCAGAGATTTCCTGCGTGTAAAGTGACGCGGGAGGGCAACACGGTTCTGGTACTCATCCTATATTCATTTGAATGTGTTGACAGTTGGAGAAATTGCTTGAGCTACACTGAGAATTCAAAAACTATGAAAGCCAATATTTAAAATTTAAGAACACAGCTGTGTGTACACGTACATGTTTTGGGCCATGAGAAACCCTTTAAATAGACAGGATTAAAACCTACAGAGGCCTACAGAGTTTGTGACATAGTATGTTATATGACAGTAAAGCCTACCATCTGAGATGAGGTCTAAACTGTGTTCTAGGCCTGTGTCTGTTACGTAATCTGTGTATTATACAGTAACGGATGTAAAGCCAGATATGGTCTGAGCCAGTGCTTAACCCTAACCCTATGATACCACAGTAAAGTGTGTCTTTGATATTGTCTGTGTGTGTGTGCGTGTGCGTGCGCGCAGTCTCAGCGGGTGTGTGTTTGTAACGGTCTGATGTGTTCTGTTCCGGTGCTAATGCCAGTACTCTGTGGTATGCTCCAGACCCGTGCTCCTCGAGCCTCTAAATCACATCACATTTTATTGGTCACACACACTTATTTAGCAGTTGTTATTGCAGGTGTACCAAAATGCTTGTGTTCTTACTGCAACAGTGCAGTAGTTTCTAACAATTCACAACAATACACACTACCAGCCAGGAATCTGCTCAAGCTCCTCTAACTCCTGTCAACCAGCCAAAACTCCCGAGATTCCTGCTCAACAACGTTTTGGCTGCATCAATGACTTTCCTTCTCTCTCTCTGTGCATTTTCCTGAGTTGTTAGCAGCAGTGACTGGCTTTAGTTTAGATCTTAAGGGGGCGGTTTGGTTTCCCAGACACAGATTAAGCCTAGTCCTGGACTAAAAAACACGCTCAATGAATAATCTTAAATCTCAATGGATAATCTTAAAATCTCAATGGATAATCTTAAATCTCAATGGATAATCTTAAATCTTAATGGAGAATCGTACATCTAAATGCAGAATCTCCTACTTGGAGAGGCATACTTTGTGTCCAGGAAACCGGCCCATAATGTTGTTATTGAGCATGCATAATGGCAGTATACTGTAAGTTTTAATGCCTATGTCTTCTCTTCTGTCCTGGTGTAGCTGGCGTGCTGCTGTGGCTCGGCAGCCTGCTCCTGTTGCTGTGGCTGCTGTCCTAAGATCAAGCAGTCCACATCAACGCGCTTCATGTATGTCCTCTACTTCCTCCTGGTCACCATTGTCTGTGTCGTGATGATGTCACCTACTGTGGAACAGGAGATGAGGGACCATGTAAGTACACACACGTGCACATTTAGACACGTACACACGTGTGCGCACACAGACACACACACTCTTCTTTACATGCATCCACACACACACACACGTACACACATGCTCACACACACATAGGGGCCTACATGTCTGGCCTTGTCTTATTTCCTGCCTTGATGTTGGTTAACACATGGAGATACAGTAGAGCTCTAGAATAGTTTTGGAAGCTTTAAACTCCACATAACCCCGGTAATAAAGCCTTCCCTGGCACAGCAGAGTGGAGCAGAGCTATGGAAAACGCTGCTGGTGTCATTTCCTGGGTGTGTAATTGTATGGTAGTTAGGAGAGCCTAGTTTAGTACAGGGTGCCACAGGGGCTAACACAGACAGTAACTACAGGTGGTGAGGGTAGGCAACAACACATCCTCCACGCTGACCCTCAACACGGGGGCTAACACAGACATTAACTACAGGTGGTGAGGGTAGGCAACAACACATCCGCCACGCTGACCCTCAACACGGGGGCTAACAGACATTAACTACAGGTGGTGAGGGTAGGCAACAACACATCCGCCACGCTGACCCTCAACACGGGGGCTAACACAGACATTAACTACAGGTGGTGAGGGTAGGCAACAACACATCCGCCACGCTGACCCTCAACACGGGGGCTAACAGACATTAACTACAGGTGGTGAGGGTAGGCAACAACACATCCGCCACGCTGACCCTCAACACGGGGGTTAACACAGACATTAACTACAGGTGGTGAGGGTAGGCAACAACACATCCGCCACGCTGACCCTCAACACGGGGGCTAACACAGACATTAACTACAGGTGGTGAGGGTAGGCAACAACACATCCGCCACGCTGACCCTCAACACGGGGGCTAACACAGACATTAACTACAGGTGGTGAGGGTAGGCAACAACACATCCGCCACGCTGACCCTCAACACGGGGGCTAACAGACATTAACTACAGGTGGTGAGGGTAGGCAACAACACATCCGCCACGCTGACCCTCAACACGGGGGCTAACAGACAGTAACTACAGGTGGTGAGGGTAGGCAACAACACATCCGCCACGCTGACCCTCAACACGGGGGCTAACACAGACATTAACTACAGGTGGTGAGGGTAGGCAACAACACATCCGCCACGCTGACCCTCAACACGGGGGCTAACAGACATTAACTACAGGTGGTGAGGGTAGGCAACAACACATCCGCCACGCTGACCCTCAACACGGTGGCTAACAGACATTAACTACAGGTGGTGAGGGTAGGCAACAACACATCCTCCACGCTGACCCTCAACACGGGGGCCACTCCTGTACTCCCTTTTTACCCGCGCACAACTCCAACACCATCATTAAGTTTGTCGACAACACAATGGTTGTAGGCCTGATCACCAACAACAACCTCTCCCTCAACGCCAGTCAGACAAAGGAGCTGATCGTGGACGACAGGAAACGGCGGGCCAAGCACACCCCCATTCACATCGACAGGCATCGAGAACAACACCGAGAACATCTTGACTGGCTGCATCACTGCTTGGTGTGGAAACTGCAAGGCGCTACAGAGGGTAGTGTGTAGGGCTGTTGCGGTGGCCGTATTACCACCACACCGGGAGTCATGAGTCATGACCGTAGTAAAATTCTATGTGACCGTTGACTCAAGGTATTCTCCTCTTATGCACTCTGGACGTGTTAGTAGATCCCAACTCACTAATGATCATCAGGTTCTAATGGCCTGGTACTCAGCGCTCTATTGTGCCTCATACCACTCTGACATGTGTTAGTAGATCCCAACTCACTAATGATCATCAGGTTCTAATGGCCTGGTACTCAGGGCTCTATTGTTCCTCCAAACACTCTGACATGTGTTAGTAGATCCCAACTCACTAATGATCATCAGGTTCTAATGGCCTGGTACTCAGGGCTCTATTGTTCCTCCAAACACTCTGACATGTGTTAGTAGATCCCAACTCACTAATGATCATCAGGTTCTAATGGCCTGGTACTCAGGGCTCTATTGTTCCTCCAAACACTCTGACATGTGTTAGTAGATCCCAACTCACTAATGATCATCAGGTTCTAATGGCCTGGTACTCAGGGCTCTATTGTTCCTCTAAACACTCTGACATCAATGCAAATGCTATTGAAAATCACATCAAACACTTATCTTCAAAACAGTATGTGCTTTTATATCTCACCACACTGTGATTGATCAATTTGAACAGCTTGAAACTGAGTGGAAAACATGGTTGGTGTGGATGTTGTTTCAAAGCCTAACAATGAAATGGACAGTGCTTTCTAAACCATCCAAGTCACGCAGCATCTCGATTGTGAAGGGAGTACTCTCTGACCTGAAATTCCTCATCGGAGATGACCAAATCCCAACAGTGTCTGAGCAGCAGGTAAAAAGCCTTGGAAGGTGGTATGAAGCAAGCCTGAAGGACAAAGACCAGGTGCAACAGCTGCGCAAAGACATCAGTAGCCTACAGTCCATCGACAACACCCAGCTACCCGGAAAGTTAAAGGCCTGTTGTCTGCAGTTTGGTCTCCTACTCCGGGTGTTGTGGCCCTTAGTAGTGTATGAGGTTCCAATTTCAACAGTGGAGAAGATGGAAAGAGGAGTCACAGGCTACTTAAAGAAGTGGCTCGGAGTTCCACGATGCCTTACCACCATAGGCCTCTATGGAGATGGTGTCCTCAAGCTGCCCCTCACCAGTCTAACAGAGGAATTTGATTGTTAAAAAACCAGGCTCCAGATGACACTGAATGAATTTAGAGACCCAGTGGTGAGCAACAACATGCCGAACTTGGCAACTGGGCGCAAATGGAGGCCAGGAAAAGCAGTCCAGGAGGCAACAGCAGCCCTCAGACATGCTGACATTGTGGGTCATGTTCAGCAAGGGAGAGGAGGCCTTGGGCTAACTAGCCGTGCTGCTTGGAGTAAGGCCACTGCACCAGAGCGGCGGAAGATGGTAGTGCAGGAAGTACGCCATCAGGAGGAGGCTGCAAGGTGGGCCAAGGCAGTCTCTCTTTCCAAACAGGGACAGTGGACTCGATGGGACAGTGTGGAGAAGAGGAAGATCAGCTGGAAGGATCTGTGGGCCATGGAAGCGAGGCGGTTGAGCTTTTCCATCAGAGCAACATGACGTCCTTCCAACTCCAGTTAATCTTCACCAATGGTATGGTGAAGATCCGGACTGTGCCCTCTGTTCCATGCCAGCCAACCTCAGGCACATTCTCACAGGGTGTAAAACCTCACCCAAGGACGCTACACTTGGCGTCACAACCAAGTCCTTAAAAACCTTGCGTCCGTCCTGGAGGACAAGCGAGCTGCCACCAACTCCCTACCACCCCCAGCAGCATCACATCCCTTACGGACAAACTTGTTCCGAAGAGCGGCTCGACACATTTAGAGCGAGACTAGCTGCGCTTGGCACGCGACTGGAAAATGCTAGCTGACATTGGCCGGCAACTTGTGTTTCCTCCGGAGATCGCAACCACCACCCTAAGACCTGACATGGTGCTCTGGTCCCGTTCGCTCAAGAAGGTCTTCATCATTGAGCTCACAGTACCCTGGGAGGACTCAGTATATGAGGCTTATGAGTGAAAGCATCTGCGCTATGCCGATCTAGCTGCTGAAGCACGGCATCATGGCTGGAACACAGAAGTCCGACCAGTGGAGGTGGGCTGCAGAGGTTTTGTGGCAACATCTACAACCAGACTGCTTAGAGACCTGGAAATTAAGGGCCAGAGCCAGCGTTCGGCAATCAAAGCTGTACCGGAGGCGGCAGAAGGCAGCAGTCAGTGGCTCTGGATGAAGAGGAAAGACCCCAGCTGGGCCCCGAAGTGAGAGGGCCAGGAGGTATGCGGTCAACAATGCTTGACTCCGGGAGGAGGACGCCCCTGCCATGCGTAGTCCCATGGGATGTTGGCTATCAACAACAAGGCAACTCCTATGACTAATTGGGAATGGGACGCAAGCGTAGGATTGATCACCCTGTCGCTGGCCGCCTTTGGGGAGGGTGTATAGTGTGAAAGGCCGAAACACCCTAGGAACCAAAGGTACACTACTGACGATGCGCTCCCCAAATTTCATCAGGCTCACTGTTCATTAACTCTTGGAAGTGCTTGCACAAAGGATAGTAACATCTCATCCTGTGTTCTTGGAATCTATATGCATATTAGCGCTTATGCATACGCATAGGTCTATATATGAGCTGAAGCCTGAAAAAAAACCTGAATTAAAATAAAGATTGTGCCATTATACAATACATAACCTACCACATAGTACACATGGCAGAAAGACATACAAAAAATACAGATTTAAGATACATAATTGGTCGAGCTTATATTAAACAAATCCAGAGATGGCCTATAGTGAATCTGTATTTGATTTTGAATATCCTAGTAATAGGGAATTGTTTATATTTTCATAATGAATGGGCTGACACATTACCTTATGCTGCTATACGTAATATCTCACCACCAGGAGTTTCCATCTCCTCTTTCCTTCATTCCTTTCACCAGCGCGCAGAAAGAGGGGCTGTCAACAGTTAGATGAAATCTTTAGTTGTGAAAACATGTTACTATCCATGTTCATGAACAGATTTCACTTGGTTTCCCAAGTAAAGCACTGACTGGGTAGCTGCAGGAACAGGGTTGGAGAGCCCATGACATACAGAGGACTGGGTAGCTGCGGAAACAGGGTTGGAGAGCCCATGACATACAGAGGACTGGGTAGCTGCGGGAACAGGGTTGGAGAGCCCATGACATACAGAGGACTGGGTAGCTGCGGGAACAGGGTTGGAGAGCCCATGACATACAGAGGACTGGGTAGCTGCGGGAACAGGGTTGGAGAGCCCATGACATACAGAGGACTGGGTAGCTGCGGGAACAGGGTTGGAGAGCCCATGACATACAGAGGACTGGGTAGCTGTGGAAACAGGGTTGGAGAGCCCATGACATACAGAGGACTGGGTAGCTGCGGAAACAGGGTTGGAGAGCCCATGACATACAGAGGACTGGGTAGCTGCGGGAACAGGGTTGGAGAGCCCATGACATACAGAGGACTGGGTAGCTGCGGGAACAGGGTTGGAGAGCCCATGACATACAGAGGACTGGGTAGCTGCGGGAACAGGGTTGGAGAGCCCATGACATACAGAGGACTGGGTAGCTGCGGGAACAGGGTTGGAGAGCCCATGACATACAGAGGACTGGGTAGCTGCGGGAACAGGGTTGGAGAGCCCATGACATACAGAGGACTGGGTAGCTGCGGGAACAGGGTTGGAGAGCCCATGACATACAGAGGACTGGGTAACTGCGGGAACAGGGTTGGAGAGCCCATGACATACAGAGGACTGGGTAGCTGCGGGAACAGGGTTGGAGAGCCCATGACATACAGAGGACTGGGTAGCTGCGGGAACAGGGTTGGAGAGCCCATGACATACAGAGGACTGGGTAGCTGCGGGAACAGGGTTGGAGAGCCCATGACATACAGAGGACTGGGTAGCTGCGGGAACAGGGTTGGAGAGCCCATGACATACAGAGGACTGGGTAGCTGCGGGAACAGGGTTGGAGAGCCCATGACATACAGAGGACTGGGTAGCTGCGGGAACAGGGTTGGAGAGCCCATGACATACAGAGGACTGGGTAGCTGCGGGAACAGGGTTGGAGAGCCCATGACATACAGAGGACTGGGTAGCTGCGGGAACAGGGTTGGAGAGCCCATGACATACAGAGGACTGGGTAGCTGCGGGAACAGGGTTGGAGAGCCCATGACATACAGAGGACTGGGTAGCTGCGGGAACAGGGTTGGAGAGCCCATGACATACAGAGGACTGGGTAGCTGCGGGAACAGGGTTGGAGAGCCCATGACATACAGAGGACTGGGTAGCTGCGGGAACAGGGTTGGAGAGCCCATGACATACAGAGGACTGGGTAGCTGCGGGGACAGGGTTGGAGAGCCCATGACATACAGAGGACTGGGTAGCTGCGGGAACAGGGTTGGAGAGCCCATGACATACAGAGGACTGGGTAGCTGCGGGAACAGGGTTGGAGAGCCCATGACATACAGAGGACTGGGTAGCTGCGGGAACAGGGTTGGAGAGCCCATGACATACAGAGGACTGGGTAGCTGCGGGAACAGGGTTGGAGAGCCCATGACATACAGAGGACTGGGTAGCTGCGGGAACAGGGTTGGAGAGCCCATGACATACAGAGGACTGGGTAGCTGCGGGAACAGGGTTGGAGAGCCCATGACATACAGAGGACTGGGTAGCTGCGGGAACAGGGTTGGAGAGCCCATGACATACAGAGGACTGGGTAGCTGCGGGAACAGGGTTGGAGAGCCCATGACATACAGAGGACTGGGTAGCTGCGGGAACAGGGTTGGAGAGCCCATGACATACAGAGGACTGGGTAGCTGCGGGAACAGGGTTGGAGAGCCCATGACATACAGAGGACTGGGTAGCTGCGGGAACAGGGTTGGAGAGCCCATGACATACAGAGGACTGGTTAGCTGCGGGAACAGGGTTGGAGAGCCCATGACATACAGAGGACTGGGTAGCTGCGGGAACAGGGTTGGAGAGCCCATGACATACAGAGGACTGGGTAGCTGCGGGAACAGGGTTGGAGAGCCCATGACATACAGAGGACTGGGTAGCTGCGGGAACAGGGTTGGAGAGCCCATGACATACAGAGGACTGGGTAGCTGCGGGAACACGGTTGGAGAGCCCATGACATACAGAGGACTGGGTAGCTGTGGGAACAGGGTTGGAGAGCCCATGACATACAGAGGACTGGGTAGCTGTGGGAACAGGGTTGGAGAGCCCATGACATACAGTGTTTGGGCGGAATATCACCTGTTGCGTAGTGTAATAAACGGAGTAGCCTACCCAACATCAGTAAAACGAACCGGCAGGAAAGTGGCCTAACATGTATTTTCCCTCCTACCCCTGTTCCTGCCCATGTGATAATGTGCCATTCTAAATTGAAACTAATTTTACATATTAGTAAAGACAATATGACATTGAGGATAGTTAGTCATGGTAACATCCACATTAATGTAGAAGTGTTTAGACATATATTATATTCTTATTTACAATAAAAGTGACTCCAAAATGACACAATACATTGTTCACCATTAATTTCTATTGGGCACAAAAGTCTGAAACACAACCAAAACAAACAGAACATGCATCCAACAAGTTTGTAGAGTCACAAGCTTGATGTAATCATTGGGTTCTAGGAATATGGGACCAAATACTAAACTTTTGACTACTTTGATACACATATAAGTGAATTTGTCCCAATACTTTTGGTACCCTGAAATGAAGGGACTCTGTACAGAAAGTGCTATAATTTCTAAATGGTTCACCTGATGTGGATGAAAATACCCTGTAATAAAAGATGACAGTCTGCACTTTAACCTCATAGTCATTGTATAATTTCAAGTCCAAAGTGTTGGAGCACAGAGTCAAAACAACAAAACATGTGTCACTGTATTTATCAGACTGTTACTGTCCAACTGGGCACACACTGGTTGAATCAATGAAATGACTTGGAACTGACGTCTGTGCCCAGTGGGATGGCACTGACTGTGACTACCACTGAAAGAGCTGTCAAAGACTCTCCCTCTCTTTGTATAGAGCAGACTTCCTGCTGTTTAGCTCCATATGAAACAGACATTCTGTAAAAGGAACATCCAGGCACAAAATGGCTACCGTTAGAGACACACGATGAACACACACACGGAGCGCAGTGGGCAGTCTAGAAGATGAGAACGCGGTCATTGTGTATGTGTGTGAGAGAGCGTTGGTCTTTTGTCAGTAGATTTACAGCAGTGAGAGTCAGCGCTGTCCTTCTAATCAAACCTCTATCGACATGCTAATCAGCTTCTTCACAACACACAAAGACTACAAAAACAGCCTGTTATATTACTGCCAAGCCAACTGCTCTATATCCTACTATACTGTGTCTATATTGGCTGTGGTGCTGAACTATGACAGCTCTGTCCAGTGACTGGCCGACTATACTACAGCCATGTTAGGGGTGTCCGACTCAACCAATAATCTAGAAAGTGGAACAGTCAGGTGACGTAGACCAAAGGACATTTGAGGTTTTTGTTAGTTTGTTTGGATAGAGCAGAACTTATGTACCAGGAAGCTACTACAAGTGAAAGCTGATGCAAGGCTCCAGGGCAACTTTATAAAGGACATTCCAACACACAGCCAGTCTCTCACTGGTTTTAAACACTTTTATATAGAGACTCCCAGCACCCAGCGTTGAAGCAGCTGTCTTTATTTCCTATAGAAATGACTCAAGTGACTATTGCTCGGTCTTTCCACTTTCTATAGGCATTCTCACTCCCTCCTTCTCTGCCCCTTTATATAGGCCTACATCTCTTCCCTCCCTTTCTCTCCTCTCCCTCTCTCTCTCTCTCCCCCCTCTCTTTCCCCCTCCTCCTCTCTCTCTCTCTCTATACATACCCCTCGCTCTCTCACACACTCTCTCTTACTGTCATTTGTTCTCTCTGCTGAAAGCAGGCTGGTAATTTATTCATCCCTGTCTTTGTTTGTTGTGGCCGACAGCCTCAGTAACAGGCCGAAGAGAAAGAGAAAGACGGTTTGACGGAGAGAAAGAAATAGGGCTGGTGGAGAGAAAGAGGGTTTGGTGTCACTGCCTGTTCCTTTTGCAGCTTGTTTAGAAGCGTGACGCTCAGCATGGACCCTATTAACTCTACTCTGACTGAAGACTGTGGGCTCCTCTGTCCTCTGGGGAACACACACACATTCAGACGTGCTGTGATTTGTGTGATCCATTCCTTTTTTAATTAGAATAATATTTGTTTGTCTCTCTCGGTTTCTCTGTTTCTGTCTCTCTCCCTGTCTCTCTGTCTGTCTCTCTCTCTGTTTCTGTTTCTGTCTCTCTCTGTCTGTGTCTGTCTCTCTGTCTCTCTCTGCCTCTCTGTCTCTCTCTGTTTCTGTCTCTGTCTCTCTGTCTCTCTCGGTCTGTCTCTGTCTCTCTCGGTCTGTTTCTGTTTCTCTCTCTCTCTCTGTTTCTGTCTCTCTGTCTGTGTCTGTCTCTCTGTCTGTCTCTCTCTGCCTCTATGTCCCTCTCTGTTTCTGTCTAACTGTCTCTCTGTCTGTCTGTCTCTCTCTGTTTCTGTCTCTCTCTGTCTCCGTGTTTTAGATCCCGTTATACAGGGACCTGTGTGAGAAGCTGAATGCTGGTGAGAACTGCTCTACCTTGGTGGGTTACTCTGCTGTGTACAAGGTCTGCTTCGGCATGGCCTGCTTCTTCTTCTTCTTCTGTATATTCACCCTACGAGTCAACTCTGCCACGGGCTGCCGTGCCGCCATACACAACGGGTACGTGCACTGTCTACAGTATCGGTGTGTGTGTGTGTGTGTGTGAATCTGTTTATAAATCAGTGTGTGTGTGTGTAGTGATGTTTCTCTCTCTCTCTCTGACAGGTTTTGGTTCCTGAAGTTCATAGCCTTGTTGGCCTGCTGTGTTGGAGGATTCTTCCTGCCAGAGCAGGACATCTTTCTGGAAGGTATGGACCCTTATGTCCCTTTTACTATCCCTAGTCTTTATTCTCTCCATACAGTCCCTCCCTGAGAGGAGAGACACTGCTCTGTCACACTGTGGTGTCTCACCTATACTCATCTGTAGAGGTCAGCTTGACTGTCTTTTTAACCTCTCTAGGGTATGTGGGACGCTAGCGTCCCATCTGGCCAACATCCAGTGAGATTGCAGAGCGCCAAATTCAAATACAGAAATGCTCATTATAACAATTCAGAAAACCAAACATATGTTACATAGGTTTAAAGATGAACTTCTTGTTAATCCAACCACGGTGTCAGATTTATAAAATGCTTTTCGGCGAAAGCATACCTAGCCCAGAAAGTACCTAGCCCAGAACATACCTAGCCCAGAACATAGCCCATTTGACAAATTATTACAAACAGTAACCAGCCAAGCAGAAGCGTTACAAAACTCAGAAATAGAGATCAAATTAATCCCTTACCTTTGATGATATTCATATGATGGCACTCAGAAGACATTCATTTACTCAATACATGTTCCTTATGTTCGATAAAGTCTCTTTATATCCAAAAACCTCAGTTTTGTTTGAGTGTTTTCTTCAGTAATCCACAGGCTCAAACGCAGTCAAAACAGACAGACAAAAAAATCAAAATTGTATCCGTAAAGTTTAGGTTGTTTTTAGCCTAAATGATATATAATATTTAAGCCGGACGATAACGTTGTCAATATAAAAGGTAAACAAGAAACTCTCTCGGGATTGCGCATGAAAAAGCTCTGTGACACTTCAGCATCCACTCATTCAGACTGGTCTTACTCCCTCATTTATAAGAATACAAGCTTTAAACTATTTCTAAAGACTGTTGACATCTAGTGGAAGGCATAGGAATTGCAAATTGAGTCCTAAGTCAATGGATACTGTAATGGCATTGAATAGAAAACTACAAAACCCATCAACAACAAACAAACGTCCTGAATGGATTTTCTCAGGTTTTCACCTGCCAAATCAATTCTGTTATACTCACAGACACTATTTTAACCTCTTGAAACTCCCCATCCCGGATCCGGGATTGTGACTAAGCCTCAGGCTCATTAGCATAACGCAACGTTAACGATTTCTGAAAATCGCAAATAAAATTAAAATAATGCGTTTGCTCTCAAGCTTAGCCTTTTCTTAACAACACTGTCATCTCAGATTTTCAAAATATGCTTTTGAACCATAGAAATTGACTAATTTGTGTAAGAGTATGCAAAGCTAGCATAGCATTTTGTGTAGCATGTAGCACGCAACATTTTCACAAAAGCCAGATAACCAAATAAATAAAATCATTTACCTTTGAAGAGCTTCTGATGTTTTCAATGAGGAGACTCCCAGCCACATACCAAATGCGCAGTGTTTCCTGAAAGCGTCTGTGTGTAGGAGAAATCGTTCCGTTTTCTACATTGCGCCTGGCTACCGAAACGAACCGAAAATGCAGTCACCTACAACGTGAAACTTTTTCCGGATTAACTACATAATATCGACCGAAACATGGCAAACGTTGTTTGGAATCAATCCTCAAGGTGTTTTTTCACATATCTCTTCATTGACATGCAGTTCTTGGAAGCTTGCTTCTCTCTCTCTGCCCCATGGAAAAATACTGGCAGGTGACTTTTGCGCACCAATTTCGGCGCAGGACACCGGGCGGACACGTGGTAAATGTGGTCTCTTATGGTCAATCTTCCAACGATCTGCCTACAAATACGTCACAATGCTGCAGACACCTTGGGGAAACGACAGAAAGGGCAGACTCATTCCTCTTGCGTTCACAGCCATATAAGGAGATCATGAAAGACAGAGCCTCAAAAATCCTTGTCATTTCCTGGATGCCAAGTCATCTTGGTTTTGCCTGAAGCTCACGTTAAAGGGCACGCACAGAGAAGATATTTGTATTTCTGGACACGTCAGAGTGTTTTCTTTCGAACAGTAGCAATTATATGCATAGTCGAGCATCTTTTTGTGACAAAATATCTTGTTTAAAACGGGAACGTTTTTCTTCCAAAAATGAAATAGCGCCACCATAAGTGTAAGAGGTTAACAGTTTTGATAACGTTAGAGTGTTTTCTATCCAAATCTACCAGTTATATGCATATCATATCTTCTGGGACCGAGTAGCAGGTTGTTTAATTTGGACATGCTTTTCATCCAAAATTCCGAATGCTGCCCCCTACCCGAGAGAGGTTAAAACCTTTCCTTAATCAGCTTTGAGAGAAGAGAGGGGGAAGAAAGAGAGGGGAAGGAGTCTGTTATCTGCTCCCTTCAGAGGAGAGGACTGGTGCAGATGCAGGCTTTAGTTATCGTGTGTGTGTACAGTGATAATCTAGTCCCTGTGGTTGTCTATGGGATGACAAGGGGTTATGCAGAAGTCAAGTGTACACACCCTGCAGAAGATATGGAACAAGAGCTTTGCAGTATTTCAAATGCATGATCTCTGCCTTTCTTCCTCCCTCCCTCTCGCTCTTTCTCCACTCATCTCTTCAATATCTTCCCTTCTCTCTGTCTCGTCTTTTCCTCTCTCTCTCTCTCTCTCTCTCTCTCTCTCTCTCTCTCTCTCTCTCTCTCTCTCTCTCTCTCTCTTGTCTTTTCATCTCTCCTCTCTCTCTCTCTTGTCTTTTCCTCTCTCTTTCTCTCTCTCTCTCTGTCTCTCTGTTGTCTTTTCCTCTCTCTTTCTCTCTCTCTCTGTCTCTGTTGTCTTTTCCTCTCTCTCCTCTCTCTCTCTCTCTCTTGTCTTTTCCTCTCTCCTCCCCTCTCTCTCTCTGTCTCGCTCTCGTCTTTTCCTCTCTCCTTCTCTCTTTCTCTCTTGTCTTTTCCTCTCTCCTCCTCTCTCTCTCACTCTCTCTCTCTCTCTCTCTCTCTCTCTCTGTCTCTCTCATGTCTTTTCCTCTCTTTCTCTCTCCCCCCTCTCTCTCTCTCTGTTTCTCTGTTGTCTTTTCCTGTCTCTCTCTCTCTCTCTTGTCTTTTCCTCTCTCCTCTCTTTCTCTGTCTCTTTCTTGTCTTTTCCTTTCTCATCCTCTCTCTCTTGTCTTTTCCTCTCTCTCTCCCACTGTCTCTATCTTGTCTTTTCCTCTCTCCTCTCTCTTAGTCGTAGTGGACATTGGATTACCATTAACAACAACAATATTAATGAGAACAACAATACATTAAAGCAATGGTAGTAGACCAGTGTCAACATGACTGAGAAGACATATGACATGGTATGAAAGACAAAACAAAACAAGATGGGAAATAGTATCGACATTACTTTGCACTTTTCACTGGCTGTCCCTCAGGTTGTGGCAGGAGGACACATATTTGGCTGCCAAAACTGCACATTTTGGCTTTTCACCCAATAAATATTTTCTTCATCTTTTATAGTTTCAAATTCTTTGTATTGAATTATAATTTTGGGAAATAAATATTCTCTTAGGTCTGAGTATTTGTCACAGTGTAATAGGAAATGCAGCTCTGTGTCTACCTCTCCCCTGGAGCAGAGTGAGCACAGCCTGTCCTCTCTGGGCAGCCAGGTTTGTCTGTGACAATCGGCCTCTATAGCCAGACTGTACTTACTGAGTCTATACCTAATCAATGTTTTCCTCAGTTTTCTATCAGTCACAGTGGTCAGATAGTCTGCCACCATGTACTGTCTGTTTAGAGCCAAATAGCATTGAATATTACTTTGATTTTTTGTGGTGTCTTTCCAATAGCTGATATATTTTTATTTTTGTTTTGTGATGATTTGGTTGGGCCAGATTTTCTGAGTGCTGTCCTGCGGCTCTATGGTGTTGGTTTGGGTTGGTGAACTGAGCCTCAGAACCAGCTGGCTGAGTGCTGACCTGAGGCTCTATGGTGTTGGTTTGGGTTGGTGAACTGAGCCTCAGAACCAGCTGGCTGAGGGGACTCTTCTCTTTTTTCATCTCTTGACATTGTAGAGCTGTGTGATGGAATGTTTTGGGGTCATTTGTTTTTAGATGGTTGTAAAATTTGATGGCTCATTTTTCTTTTAGAATGAGGAGGGGGTATTGGCCCAATTCTGCTCTACATGCATTATTTTGAGTTTTTCTTTGCATGCAGTATTTCGATTGGATGTTTGTCCCATTTGGTAAATTCATTTTTAGAGATTGGACCCCATACTTCACTGCCATATAGAGCAATTGGTTCTATAACTGATTGAACGTTTTTGAGCCAGATTCTAATTGGAATTTCGATTTTGATGTTCCTTTTAATGGCATAGAATGCTCTTCTTGCTTTGTCTCTCAGCTCATTCACAGCCATGTGAAAGCTACCTGTGTTTCTGATATTTCGTCATAGATATGTGTAGTTTTTGGTGTGTTCTTATAAAACTGTGTCCAAATAGGATTTATATTTGTCATCCTTATTTCCAGACCTTTTTTGGAAAATCATTATATTTGGGTTTTTCAGGTTAACGGTCAGAGCCCAGGTCTGACAGAACCTGTGAAGATGATTTAGGTGCTGCTGTAACCCCTCTTTAGTGGGAGACAGCAGCACCAGGTCATCTGCGTACAGCAGACACTTGATTTCAGTGTTGTGTAGGGTGATACCAGGTGCTGCCGATTCTTCTAATGTTTTTGCCAATTCATTAATGTAGATGTTAAATAGTGTTGGACTTATTGGGCAGCCCTGTTTCACTCCCCGTCCCTGAGAGAAGAAGTCTGTTTGCTTGTTGCCAATTTTAACCGCACATTTGTTTATAGTGTACATTGATTTAATAAAATATTATGTTTTCCCTCCAATACCACTTTCTATTAGTTTATAAAAAAGACCTTTGTGCCAAATTGAATCAAATGGTTTCTTGAAAACTGCAAAACACGAGTAGATTTTGTCTTTGTTTTGGTTTACTTGTTTATCAATTAGAGTGTGGAGGGTATAAATGTGGTCTGTTGTATGATAATTTGGCTTCTGCTCAGGACGTTGTGTTCGTCAAGGAAATGATGTAGTTGGCTATTTATAATACTGCAGAGAATTTTCCCCAAGTTGCTGTTAACGCAAATTCCTCTGTATTTATTTGGGTCAAATTTGTCTCCATTTTTACATTGGTGTGATCAATCCCTGGTTCCACATATCGGGGAAAATACCTGCAGTGAGGATAATGTTGAAGAGTTTGAGTACAGTCAATTCTAATTTGTGGTCTGTATATTTGATCATTTCATTTAAAATACCATCAGCACCACAGGCCTTTTTGGGTTGGAGAGAGCATAGTTTTTCCAATAATTGTTCTTCTGTAATTGGGGTATCCACAGGATTCTGATAGTCTTTGACTGCTGATTCAAGGATTTGCAATTTTTCTTGTACATCTTTTTGTTCTGGGCTCTTTGTTATATTGCTGTAGAGGTTTGAAAAGTGAATTCTCCACATATCCCCATTTTGGATAGCCAATTCCTCATGATGAGGTTTGTTTAATTTATTCCAATTCTCCCAGAAGTGGTTTGATTCTATGGCTTCCTCAATTCCATCTGATTTCCAATGTGTTGTTCCTTTTTTGTTCTTAGGGTGTGTTTGTATTGCTTCAGTGTTTCCCCATATTGAAGGCATATATTTTTGTTGTCTGGTTCTCTGTGTTTTTGATTAGATATATTTCTCAATGACTTTCTTAGATTTTTGCAATCATTATCAAATTATTTTTCATTATCTGTTATTTCTGGTTTGCTCTTATGCTTCTTTAAATTAGCCAAGGAGGCTAATTTGTCAAATATAAAGTTTATGTTTATGTTTACACCTTCATTGCTGAAGGAGAATGTTAAGGCTAAAACGTTGTCCAGGAGAGATTGTATTTTTTGGCTACTAATTGCTTTTTGGTAGATGTCTGTACTGTTTGCACTCCATCTATAGGCCTGTTTTGTACCATGTAATTTATTGGGCCGTGATGCTTCATGGTTGGGTTCTACTCTTCTCAGATACAAAGTGATTTTACTGTGGTCTGAGAGAGGTGTTAGTGGGCTGACTGTGAAGGCTCTGAGAGACTCTGGGTTTAGGTCGGTGAGGAAGTAGTCTACAGTGCTGCTGCCAAGGGATGAGCTGTAGGTGTACCTACCTAAAGAGTCCCCTCTCAGCCTACCATTGACTATGTACAGACCCAGTGTTCCACAGAGCTTCACGAGCTGTATTCCGTTTTTGTTTTTCACTTTGTCATAGTTGTTTCTGTGGGGGTATGTGGGTAAGGAAAGGTTGTTGCTTCCTGGTAGGTGTTTATCCCCATGACTGTTAATCGTGTCTTGTTCTTCTGCTGTTCCAGCATTCAGTTCTCCACAGACCAGTACGTTTCCTTGGGCCTAAAAGTGACTAATTCCCCCCTCTAGAATGGAGAAACTGTCTTCATTGAAGTAGGGTGACTCTGAGGGGGGAATGCATGTGGCACAGAGGAAGACGGTTTTATCTGTCAAGATGGTCTCCTTGTTGATTTTTAACCTTATAATGAATTCTCCTGTTTTGATCAATTCGATTGAATGAATTAGTTCAGATTTATACCATATTAGCATTCCCCCTGAGTCTCTGCCCTGTTTGATTCCTTTTAATTTAGTGGATGGTGTGATTATCGTCCTATAACCTAGTGGACAGCCAGTGGAAACATCACCTCTGCACCATGTTTCCTGTAGTACTACAATATCAACATCATCAATTTATTTCAGGAAGTCTGGGTTTCTGCTCTTTAGTCCAAAAGCAGAGCACTTCGATCCTTGTAAATTCCAACATGCAACATAAAAAGATTTCATAACTTTTGTTTCTCCCTTTACCTTCAAAATGAGAAACACTCACAATCCAAATAAAATAAGATTTTTCAATTAAAGTTAACTCTTATTATGCAAATGTTATTTGTT
Organism: Oncorhynchus masou masou; assembly: GCF_036934945.1. Classification (NCBI taxonomy): domain Eukaryota; kingdom Metazoa; phylum Chordata; class Actinopteri; order Salmoniformes; family Salmonidae; genus Oncorhynchus; species Oncorhynchus masou. Next base: position 26,443,403 of record NC_088236.1, on the reverse strand, counting down.
TATAATTTAAGATAGAATTTGTGTCATGCGACTTGGGTGGGTGTAGTGTGAGGTTGGTGGAGTTCTTGTGCTCATCTTACCATGACCCTCGTCCTATCACATAAGAGTATAGTAGACTCAGCATTTGTTTAATGTCACTCATTTGGTTGGTGGGGGCTGGGCCAGTTGCTCCTCTCACAACCTGTGCGTAGCTCTGCCTGCTGAGCTGTGGCTCCTCCAAGTGTGGGTCTGCGGTGGGGGGCAGGGGGTGGGAGGCCTCGTCTGGGTGGCTCTGAAGCTGGGCTGGGGTGGTCTGTGCTGCGCTGGCTGTGGTGGGCATTGAGGTTAGTGGTGCTGTGGTCGTGGCTGGGGGTTCCAGGGTGCTGGTCCGGGGTGATCTTGTAGGGGTGGAGATTGCTCCGCTGTTCCTGGCCGGAGAGGTCGGACTGCGGTTTAAAGCGACGTCCTTGTACAAGTGAACATGGTCATAGAGACAGTCCAGATCGAGGGTGGGATGGTGGGCCAGTTGTACATTGGATCGCAGGGCACAGTCCTGGGATAGGCTGGCGTTTATTCTTTGGATTGTGGCAGGGTGGAAGTCCTTCCTCTATAGAAGGGTTGACACCACAATTCTTGAGTTGGGGAAGATTGCGGAGGCCTTCTCAATCACTCCCCGTAGTGAAGTCGTCACCCTCTCCTGCTGAGCACGCAGGTCGTTGCTTCCGGTGTGTATGATTATGTGGCTTGGCGACCCGAGATGGGCCTTATCAAGCAGCTCCATGGCCCTCTGTCGTTGGGCACCACACCTTTCTCCTTTTGTGTCGAGGGAAAAGTTTCTTCTCCTGAACAAACTTCCCATTTGAGTCCATCAACAGGACGATGTCAGCCAGTGTTTCTTCTGGACTGGAGGGGGCAGAGGGGGGGGCTGGTGGGTGTTGGAGCTGGGGTGTGGCTGGTCTGTGCTGGTGCCGCTGTCAGTGGGAGGCTGTTCTGTGGGTTGGGGAGGAGGGGTGCAGCAGGCAGGGCTGGGGAAGCCTGGCTGGTTGAGCTGGGCTCCTCTGCTGTGTGAGGGCAGGGCTGGGGAAGCCTGGCTGGTTGAGCGGGGCTCCTCTGCTGTGTGAGGGCAGGGCTGGGGAAGCCTGGCTGGTTGAGCTGGGCTCCTCTGCTGTGTGAGGGCAGGGCTGGGGAAGCCTGGCTGGTTGAGCTGGGCTCCTCTGCTGTGTGAGGGCAGGGCTGGGGAAGCCTGGCTGATTGAGCTGGGCTCCTCTGCTGTGTGAGGAAAGGTCATAGAGTGGTGTTCTAGCTGCTCCTGCAGCCTGTTCTCTTTCTCTCCTGCAGCTCCTCTCTTAGTGTGGTCAGATCATTGTTACTGTTCTGCCTGTCTTTTTGGAGCTCTCTCACCTCCTTTCTTAGATTAGCCAGCTCTCTCTTGAGTCCATCTCTCTCTTGCTGAACTTCTTTCAGCTGTGTTGCAAGGCTGCTGTCCTGCTCTGTCCTCACCTTGGTTAGGTGTGGTTGTCTGGTTGCTGTTTGCTCACGCTCTCTCTCAGCAGGACCACCTCCCCCTCCAGTTTGGTGAACTCATCCCTCATGGCAGCCATGGTGGTGAGGAGGACCTGAGCCTGCTCTGCACTGAGGGGGTCGCTCTCCTCCTGGGGCGTGTCCTCCACTATGGTGGGAAGAGAGGTGCTGGATGTGCCTTTTTGGGTGGGGAGAGTAGAGGTGAGGGTGGTGCTGGTTAAGTTTGTCTTGTGAGAGGGCATGTCACTGGTGGTGTCCTTCTCTCTCTCTGCTCTTTCCTTAATGGTCTGAAAGTCTGTTTCAAACAGCCTAATGTTACCTTGCACCATGACAGTCTCAGTCTTGTAGAGGTTGATTGTTATCATGGTGCTGTCAGGGTCATCTGTCACTTTGACTTTCAGCTTCCACCCATTTCAGATTCCCTCTTTCTTTATGGATGGGTAGTGAGAGCTGACTGCTGAGCTCCATGCATTTGGCTGGTCAGTGAGGAAGATGAGATTACTCAAGTCATCGTTTTTGTAGAGGTCTGCAAAAAGTGTTTCTGGCCTCCCCTTTAGTAGTTTCTGTTTAAAAGCTTTCCTCGTTGTCATTTTTGGCCTCTTATGGTAGAGAATGGATTCTGCGCTGAGGGGGAATGGGGACATGGTGCCTGTGGGCTCTGCTACTACTGCTATTGCTGCGCTGTTCTGCTGCCCCATTGCAATGGCAAGCGCTAATTTAGTTCAAAAACCAACAAAAAGAGGGACAAATCCTCACACAAAAAAAACAGAAGATATGTTTAAAGTTAGTCCGTGCACCACTCAGTTTGGTCGTTTGATGTAGTTGTATTAACTCCCCTTGCTAGGTTTGTTCAAGCTCGTTTCTTCTGGCTAGCTTGTTAGTCTGCTGGCTAGGTCTTTGTTGTGTAGCTAGCTAGAGACAAAAGTTCTTAACTTGAAACGCAAAGTTACTATTCTATTCTGAATGAATAGAGTTGCTGTTCATCACTTCTTGTCTGGAATTCTTTTTCGATTAGAGTGTTTATCTCATTCTAAAAACAAAGAAATATGAAATATATCAGGAGCTCATGTTGAGCATGACTCATGTTGAGCATCTCTCATCACCTCTGTCTCTCTTGTCTTTTCCTCTCTCCTCTCTCTCTGTCTATCTTGTCTTTTCCTCTCCTCCTCTTTCTGTTTCTCTCGTCTTTTCCTCTCTCTGTCTCTCGTCTTTTCCTCTCTCCTTTCTCTGTTTCTATCTTGTCTTTTTCTCTTTACTCTCTGTCTCTCTCTTCTTTTCCTCTCTCCTCCTCTGTCTCTCTCTCTCTTGTATTTTCCTCTCTCCTCCTCTCTCTGTCTCTCCTCAGTGTGGAGGTATGTTGCAGCCGGAGGAGGGTTCATCTTCCTGCTGATCCAGCTCATGCTGCTGGTGGAATTTGCTCACAGATGGAACACTAACTGGTGAGAACAACAACAACACCAATACTATTAATAAAGCTCTCTTTGTCCTGCTGCTTTATTTTATGTTTTCAGCCAAAACAGTCACACATAAATACAGAATTACATCATTACATAGGATCGACACACATCCTCCAAGCCTAAAGTACTTCAGTATTTCTGTTATATGGAAGGGAATAATGTGTAGGGTTGTTGAGAAGGGAGAGAGGAAGGTGGCACCTAAGGATGGAGAAACGGAGGACAGCGGGACGAAAAGAGGATGGATCCCTGTGCTGTGTTGAAGGAAGGAGGACTAGAAAGTGGAAGGAATTAACCTTATGTATGATTGCTTATTTTGGAGATGGAAGAGTATGAAGGAGGGAGAGAGAGAGAGGAGGGGAGGATGCCAGGATAGACTCCTGTGTAATGTTATTTACACAGGTGAGAGAGCGAGCGAGAAACAGATGGAGAGAGAGAAAAACAGGGAGAGAGAGAAACAGAGGGAGAGAGAGAGACATAAACAGGGGGAGATAGAGAAAGAAACCCAGGAAAGAGAGAGAAAGAGAGAAACAGAGGGAGATGGAGAGAGGGGAACCAAGGGAGAGAGAGAAACAGGGAGAAGGAGAGAGAGGAACCAATGGAGAGAGAGAGAGAGATGGAGAGAGAGGAACCAAAGGAGAGAGGAAGAAACAGAGGGAGAGAGGGAGAGAAACAGAGGGAGAGAGGGAGAGAAACAGAGGGAGAGAGGGAGAGAAACAGAGGGAGAGAGGGAGAGAAACAGAGGGAGAGAGGGAGAGAAACAGAGGGAGAGAGGGAGAGAAACAGAGGGAGAGAGGGAGAGAAACAGAGGGAGAGAGGGAGAGAAACAGAGGGAGAGAGGGAGAGAAACAGAGGGAGAGAGGGAGAGGGAGAGAGGGAGAGAAACAGAGGGAGAGAGGGAGAGAAACAGAGGGAGAGAGGGAGAGAAACAGAGGGAGAGAGGGAGAGAAACAGAGGGAGAGAGGGAGAGAAACAGAGGGAGAGAGGGAGAGAAACAGAGGGAGAGAGGGAGAGAAACAGAGGGAGAGAGGGAGAAACAGAGGGAAGAGGGAGAGAAACAGAGGGAGAGAGGGAGAGAAACAGAGGGAGAGAGGGAGAGAAACAGAGGGAGAGAGGGAGAGAAACAGAGGGAGAGAGGGAGAGAAACAGAGAAACAGAGGGAGAGAGGGAGAGAAACAGAGGGAGAGAGGGAGAGAAACAGAGGGAGAGAGGGAGAGAAACAGAGGGAGAGAGGGAGAGAAACAGAGGGAGAGAAACAGAGGGAGAGAGAGAAACAGAGGGAGAGAGGGAGAAAACAGAGGGAGAGAGGGAGAGAAACAGAGGGAGAGGGAAAAACAGAGGGAGAGGGGAGAGAAACAGAGGGAGAGAGGGAGAGAAACAGAGGGAGAGAGGGAGAGAAACAGAGGGAGAGAGGGAGAGAAACAGAGGGAGAGAGGGAGAGAAACAGAGGGAGAGAGGGAGAGAAACAGAGGGAGAGAGGGAGAGAAACAGGAGGAGAGAGAGAAACAGGGGGAGAGAGAGAAACAGGGGGAGAGAGGGAGAAACAGGAGGAGAGAGAGAGAAACAGGGGGAGAGAGAGAAACAGGGGGAGAGAGAGAAACAGGGGGAGAGAGAGAAACAGGGGGAGAGAGAGAAACAGGGGGAGAGAGAGAAACAGGGGGAGAGAGAGAAACAGGAGGAGAGAGAGAGAAACAGGGGGAGAGAGAGAAACAGGGGGAGAGAGAGAAACAGGGGGAGAGAGAGAAACAGGGGGAGAGAGAGAAACAGGGGGAGAGAGAGAAACAGGGGGAGAGAGAGAGAAACAGGAGGAGAGAGAGAAACAGGGGGAGAGGGAGAGAAACAGGGGGAGAGGGAGAGAAACAGAGGGAGAGAGAGAGAAACAGAGGGAGAGAGAGAGAGAGAAACAGAGGGAGAGAAAGAGAGAGAAACAGAGGGAGGGAGAGAGAGAAACAGAGGGAGAGAGAGAGAGAAACAGAGGGGAGAGAGAGAAACAGAGGGAGAGACAGAGGGAGAAACAGAGGGAGAGAGAGAAGAAACAGAGGGAGGGAGAAACAGAGAGAAACAGAGGGAGAGAGAGGGAAAGAAACAGAGGGAGAGAAACAGAGGGATAGAGAGAGAGAAAAAGAGGGATAGAGAGAGAGAAAAAGAGGGATAGAGAGAGAGAAAAAGAGGGATAGAGAGAGAGAGAAACAGAGTGAGAGAGAGAGAAACAGAGGGAGAGAGAGAGAGAGAAACAGAGGGAGAGAAAGAGAGAGAAACAGAGGGAGAGAGAGAGAGAGAAACAGAGGGAGAGAGAGAAACAGAGGGAGAGAGAGAGAGAAACAGAGGGGGAGAGAGAGAGAGAGAGAGAAACAGAGGGAGAGACAGAGGGAGAAACAGAGGGAGAGAGAGAGGGAGAAACAGAGGGAGGGAGAAACAGAGGGAGAGAGAGAGGGAAAGAAACAGAGGGAGAGAGAGAGGGAAAGAAACAGAGGGAGAGAGAGAGAGAAACAGAGGGATAGAGAGAGAGAAAAAGAGGGATAGAGAGAGAGAAAAAGAGGGATAGAGAGAGAGAGAGTGAAACAGAGGTATAGAGAGAGAGAGCTATTGTGTCTTGTTGTATACAGTACAAAGGAGGGTTTGGTCAGTGTCTTAAGTTGCAGACAGGATGCACATGACAGCGGAGTGTATACCCACAATTTCCTCGAGAAACAGAGGGAGAGGGAGAGAGAGAGAAACAGAGGGAGAGGGAGAGAGAGAGAAACAGAGGGAGAGGGAGAGAGAGAGAAACAGAGGGAGAGGGAGAGAGAGAGAAACAGAGGGAAAGAGAGAGAGAGAAACAGAGGGATAGAGAGAGAGAGAAACAGAGGGAGAGAGAGAGAGAAAGAGGGAGAGAGAGAGAGAAAGAGGGAGAGAGAAACAGAGAGAGAGAGAGAAACAGAGGGAGAGAGAGAGAGAAACAGAGGGAGAGAGAGAGAGAAACAGAGGGAGAGAGAGAGAAACAGAGGGATAGAGAGAGAGAAACAGAGAGAGAGAGAGAGAAACAGAGGGATAGAGAGAAAGAGGGAGAGAAAGAGGGAGAGAAAGAAACAGAGAGAGAGAGAGAGAGGGATAGAGAGAGAGAAACAGGGGGATAGAGAGAGAGAAACAGAGGGATAGATAGAGAGAGAGAAACAGAGGGATAGATAGAGAGAGAGAAACAGAGGGATAGATAGAGAGAGAGAAACAGAGGGATAGAGAGAGAGAAACAGAGGGATAGAGAGAGAGAAACAGAGGGATAGAGAGAGAGAAACAGAGGGATAGAGAGAGAGAAACAGAGGGATAGAGAGAGAGAGAGCGAAACAGAGGTATAGAGAGAGAGAGAGCGAAACAGAGGTATAGAGAGAGAGAAACAGAGGGAGAGAGCTATTGTGTCTTGTTGTATACAGTACAAAGGAGGGTTTGGTCAGTGTCTTAAGTTGCAGACAGGATGCACATGACAACGGAGTGTATACCCACAATTTCCTTGAGAAACAGATAGAGAGAGAGAAACAGAGGGATAGAGAGAGAGAGAAACAGAGGGATAGAGAGAGAGAAACAGAGGGAGAGCGAGAGAAACAGAGGGAGAGCGAGAGAAACAGAGGGAGAGAGAGAGAGAAACAGAGGGAGAGAGAGAGAAACAGAGGGAGAGAGAGAAACAGAGGGAGAGAGAGAAACAGAGGGAGAGAGAGAAACAGAGGGAGAGAGAGAAACAGAGGGAGAGAGAGAAACAGAGGGAGAGAGAGAAACAGAGGGAGAGAGAGAGAAACAGAGGGAGAGAGAGAGAAAGAGGGAGGGAGAAACAGAGGGATAGAGAGAGAGAAAACATAGGGAGAGAGAGAGAAACAGAGGGGGAGAGAGAGAGAGAGAAAAAGAGGGGGAGAGAGAGAGAGAAAAAGAGGGAGAGAGAGAGAGAGAAACAGAGGGAGAGAGAGAGAGAGTGAAACAGAGGTATAGAGAGAGAGAAACAGAGGGAGAAACTTGTTGTATACAGTACAAAGGAGGGTTTGGTCAGTGTCTTAAGTTGCAGACAGGATGCACATGACAACGGAGTGTATACAGAGAAACAGAGGGAGAGGGAGAGAGAGAAACAGAGGGAGAGGGAGAGAGAGAGAAACAGAGGGAAAGAGAGAGAGAGAAACAGAGGGATAGAGAGAGAGAAACAGAGGGATAGAGAGAGAGAGAAACAGAGGGAGAGAGAGAGAGAGAAAGAGGGAGAGAGAAACAGAGAGAGAGAGAGAAACCGAGGGAGAGAGAGAGAAACAGAGGGAGAGAGAGAGAAACAGAGGGATAGAGAGAGAGAAACAGAGAGAGAGAGAGAGAAACAGGGATAGAGAGAAAGAGGGAGAGAAAGAGGGAGAGAGAGAAAGAGGGAGAGAAAGAGGGAGAGAGAGAAAGAGGGAGAGAAAGAGCTAGAGAGAAACAGAGAGAGTAGACAGGGATAGAAAGAGAAAGAGGGAGAGGTCAGAGTCTTAAGGATGCAGACAGAGGGATAGAGACATTAAACAGAGGGATAGAGAGAGAGAAACAGAGGGATAGATAGAGAGAGAGAAACAGAGGGATAGAGAGAGAGAAACAGAGGGATAGAGAGAGAGAAACAGAGGGATAGAGAGAGAGAAACAGAGGGAGAGAGAGAGAGAAACAGAGGGATAGAGAGAGAGAGGGATAGAGAGAGAAACAGAGGGATAGAGAGAGAGAAACAGAGGGATAGAGAGAGAGAAACAGAGGGATAGAGAGAGAGAAACAGAGGGATAGAGAGAGAGAAACAGAGGGAGAGAGCTATTGTGTCTTGTTGTATACAGTACAAAGGAGGGTTTGGTCAGTGTCTTAAGTTGCAGACAGGATGCACATGACAACGGAGTGTATACCCACAATTTCCTTGAGAAACAGATAGAGAGAGAGAGAGAAACAGAGGGATAGAGAGAGAGAGAAACAGAGGGATAGAGAGAGAGAAACAGAGGGAGAGTGAGAGAAACAGAGGGAGAGCGAGAGAAACAGAGGGAGAGCGAGAGAAACAGAGGGAGAGCGAGAGAAACAGAGGGAGAGCGAGAGAAACAGAGGGAGAGCGAGAGAAACAGAGGGAGAGCGAGAGAAACAGAGGGAGAGCGAGAAACAGAGGGAGAGCGAGAAACAGAGGGAGAGAGAGAAACAGAGGGAGAGAGAGAAACAGAGGGAGAGAGAGAAACAGAGGGAGAGAGAGAAACAGAGGGAGAGAGAGAAACAGAGGGAGAGAGAGAAACAGAGGGAGAGAAAGAGGGAGGGAGAGAGAAACAGAGAGAGAGAAACAGAGGGAAAGAGAGAGAGAGAAACAGAGGGATAGAGAGAGAGAGAAACATAGGGAGAGAGAGAGAGAGAAACATAGGGAGAGAGAGAGAAACAGATGGGGAGGGAGAGAGAGAGAAACAGAGGGGGAGAGAGAGAGAGAGAAACAGAGGGGGAGAGAGAGAGAGAGAAACAGAGGGGGAGAGAGAGAGAGAGAAACAGAGGGGGAGAGAGAGAGAGAAAAAGAGGGAGAGAGAGAGAGTGAAACAGAGGTATAGAGAGAGAGAAACAGAGGGAGAGAGCTATTGTGTCTTGTTGTATACAGTACAAAGGAGGGTTTGGTCAGTGTCTTAAGTTGCAGACAGGATGCACATTACAACGGAGTGTATACCCACAATTTCCTCGAGAAACAGAGGGAGAGGGAGAGAGAGAGAAACAGAGGGAGAGGGAGAGAGAGAGAAACAGAGGGAAAGAGAGAGAGAGAAACAGAGGGATAGAGAGAGAGAAACAGAGGGATAGAGAGAGAGAGAAACAGAGGGAGAGAGAGAGAGAGAAAGAGGGAGAGAGAAACAGAGAGAGAGAGAGAAACAGAGGGATAGAGAGAGAGAAACAGAGGGATAGAGAGAGAGAAACAGAGAGAGAGAGAGAGAAACAGAGGGATAGAGAGAAAGAGGGAGAGAGAGAAAGAGGGAGAGAAAGAGGGAGAGAGAAACAGAGAGAGAGAGAGAGGGATAGAGAGAGAGAAAGAGGGAGAGAGAGAGAGAAACAGGGGGATAGAGAGAGAGAGAAACAGAGGGATAGAGAGAGAGAAACAGAGGGATAGAGAGAGAGAAACAGAGGGATAGATAGAGAGAGAGAAACAGAGGGATAGATAGAGAGAGAGAAACAGAGGGATAGAGAGAGAGAAACAGAGGGATAGAGAGAGAGAAACAGAGGGATAGAGAGAGAGAAACAGAGGGATAGAGAGAGAGAGAGCGAAACAGAGGTATAGAGAGAGAGAAACAGAGGGAGAGAGCTATTGTGTCTTGTTGTATACAGTACAAAGGAGGGTTTGGTCAGTGTCTTAAGTTGCAGACAGGATGCACATGACAACGGAGTGTATACCCACAATTTCCTTGAGAAACAGATAGAGAGAGAGAGAGAAACAGAGGGATAGAGAGAGAGAGAAACAGAGGGATAGAGAGAGAGAGAAACAGAGGGATAGAGAGAGAGAAACAGAGGGATAGAGAGAGAGAGAAACAGAGGGATAGAGAGAGAGAGAAACAGAGGGATAGAGAGAGAGAAACAGAGGGATAGAGAGAGAGAAACAGAGGGATAGAGAGAGAGAAACAGAGGGATAGAGAGAGAGAAACAGAGGGAGAGAGAGAGAAACAGAGGGAGAGAGAGAGAAACAGAGGGAGAGAGAGAGAAACAGAGGGAGAGAGAGAGAAACAGAGGGAGAGAGAGAAACAGAGGGAGAGAGAGAGAAAGAGGGAGGGAGAGAAACAGAGAGAGAGAAACAGAGGGAAAGAGAGAGAGAGAAACAGAGGGAAAGAGAGAGAGAGAAACAGAGGGATAGAGAGAGAGAAACAGAGGGATAGAGAGAGAGAAACAGAGGGATAGAGAGAGAGAGAGCGAAACAGAGGTATAGAGAGAGAGAAACAGAGGGAGAGAGCTATTGTGTCTTGTTGTATACAGTACAAAGGAGGGTTTGGTCAGTGTCTTAAGTTGCAGACAGGATGCACATGACAACGGAGTGTATACCCACAATTTCCTTGAGAAACAGATAGAGAGAGAGAGAGAGAAACAGAGGGATAGAGAGAGAGAGAAACAGAGGGATAGAGAGAGAGAAACAGAGGGATAGAGAGAGAGAGAAACAGAGGGATAGAGAGAGAGAAACAGAGGGAGAGAGAGAGAAACAGAGGGAGAGAGAGAGAAACAGAGGGAGAGAGAGAAACAGAGGGAGAGAGAGAAACAGAGGGAGAGAGAGAAACAGAGGGAGAGAGAGAAACAGAGGAGAGAGAGAGAAAGAGGGAGGGAGAGAAACAGAGAGAGAGAAACAGGGAAAGAGAGAGAGAGAAACAGAGGGATAGAGAGAGAGAGAAACATAGGGAGAGAGAGAGAAACAGAGGGGGAGAGAGAGAGAGAGAAACAGAGGGGGAGAGAGAGAGAGAAACAGAGGGAGAGAGAGAGAGAGAAACAGAGGGAGAGAGAGAGAGAGAAACAGAGGGAGAGAGAGAGAGAAACAGAGGGAGAGAGAAACAGAGGGATAGAGAGAGAGAAACAGAGGGATAGAGAGAGAGAAACAGAGGGATAGAGAGAGAGAAACAGAGGTATAGAGAGAGAGAAACAGAGGGAGAGAGAGAGAGAAACAGAGGGATAGAGAGAGAGAAACAGAGGGATAGAGAGAGAGAAACAGAGGGATAGAGAGAGAGAAACAGAGGTATAGAGAGAGAGAAACAGAGGGAGAGAGCTATTGTGTCTTGTTGTATACAGTACAAAGGAGGGTTTGGTCAGTGTCTTAAGTTGCAGACAGGATGCACATGACAGCGGAGTGTATACCCACAGTTTCCTCTCCCCCTCTGAGACACACACACACTCACAATAGAAATGAGGGTGGCAGGGGATCACTTTTTAGAGTCTGTTTGTCCATTTTTACTGACTGGGAATATAAGGCAAGAGGTCACTGCAATTACCCTGCAGCCGTGTGTGTGTGTGTGTGTGTGTGTTTGTGTGTTTGTGTGTTTGTGTCTGTGTATCTTAGTGCTGAGCTATTAGTGCTTTTTGAGGGTGGTTCGGTTTTAGTTAAATTATTTAAAAAATAGTCACGTTTTCGATTTCAGTTTCGATTCTTTGGGTTGAATGCTGTAACAACACAGAATAAAACTATTAATAAAATCCCATGATGGTCGTGACCGCTCATTACTGCTTATCGCTTATTTACCATCACTTATTCACTTTACATATTACATTTGTTTTATTTAAAGACTATTATTTTATTCCAAGTCATCATCTCATCTCTATAGGGCTGCTGCATATGCTGTCTGACAAAATCCCTATTTTATACATCTTCAAAGTAAATAAAGTAAAGTCCTCTATGACTGCTGAATACCAACTATCAATCACTTAGATCATGTCTTTTCAAGTGGAGATGCACTACATTACCAAAACCATGTGGACCCCAGCTGGTTGAACATCTCATTCCAATATCATGGGCATTAATATGGAGTTGGTCCCCCCTTTGCTGCTATAACAGAGTCCACTCTTCTGGGAAGGCTTCCCACTTAAATGTTGGAACATTGCTGCGGGGACTTGCTTCCATTCAGCCACAAGAGCATTAGGTCGGGCACTGATGTTGGGCGATTAGATCTGGCTCGCAGTTGGCGTTCCAATTCATCCCAAAGGTGTTCTGTGGGTTTGAGGTCAGGTCTCTGTGCAGGCCAGTCAAGTTCTTCCACACTGATCTTGACAAACCATTTCTGTATGGACCTCGCTTTGTGCACAGGGTATAGGGCCTTCCCTAAACCATTGCCACAAAGTTGGAAGCATTGGGGCAGGTAGTGTTCTCGGGGCAGGTAGTGGCATCCGCCAAAACCAGATTTGTCCGTCGGACTGCCTGATAGCAAAGCGTGATTCATCACTCCAGAGTCCAATGGCGGCAAGCTTTACACCACTCCAGCCGACGCTTGGAATTGCGCATGGTGAACTTAGTCTTGTGTGCGGCTGCTTGGCTATGGAAGCCGATTTCATGAAGCTTCCAACGAACAGTTATTGTGCTGACGTTGCTTCCAGAGGCAGTTTGAACTCGGTAGTGGGTGTTGCATCCAAGGACAGACAAATTTTATGTGCTTCAGCACTCTGCGGTTCCGTTCTGTGAGCTTGTGTGGCCTACCACTTCGAGGCTAAGCCGTTGTTGTTCCTAGACATTTCCACTTCACAATAACAGCACTTACAGTTGACCGGGGCAGCTCTCGCAGGGTCGGCATTTTATGAACTGACTTGTTACAAAGGTGGCATCCTATGAAGGTGCCACAATGAAAGTCACTGAGCTCTTCAGTAAGGCCATTCTACTGCCAATGTTTGTCTATGGAGATTGCATGGCTGTGTGCTCGATTTTATACACCTGTCAGCAATGGGTGTGACTGAAACGGCCGAATCCGCTAATTTTAAGGGGTGTCCACATACTTTTGTATATATATTGTACCTCACAAAGCAACGGCTGCTCTCTATATCCCCTCACGATTGAGTCTTCTTCTGCCTCCTCCGTGGCAGGCATAAAAGAAACACAGACCGGAAAAGTACATGTGCAATGGATTATGGTCATTGTAGTTAATTGCCACGTTTTATGAGCTAAACTTTGTCGAATATTTGCCTGTTGAAAACTACAACTCTACATTGCACACTTCAGGCTGGCTCTGATTTATCTCTAAAGAAACTGAATGTGCACATTGAGCTCACAGGAAAAAACGGAAGCAAATGGAGCGGTCAACCGAAATGTTGGTTAATCTATCAATACTAGTGCATCTGTGTGTATTTGTGTGTTTGTGTCTGTGTGTCGATGGGGTTGGGGAGCTCTGAGTAAAAGTAATCTGGATGTGGAAGTTTTGCCAACAACCCTAAACCTGTCTTGTTTAGGGTTGTTGGCAAGCCTCAGGAATAAAATATAACTATATCCCCCTCTCTCTTCCTCCCATTCTTCCCTCCATCTCTCTCTTCCTCCCATCCTTCCCTCCATCTCTCTCTTCCTCCCATCCTTCCCTCCATCTCTCTCTTCCTCCCATCCTCCTCCCATCCTCCTTCCTCCCATCCATCCATCTCTCTTCCTCCCATCCTTCCCTCCATCTCTCTCTTCCTCCCATCCTTCCCTCCATCTCTCTCTTCCTCCCATCCTTCCCTCCATCTCTCTCTTCCTCCCATCCTTCCCTCCATCTCTCTTTTCCTCCCATCCTTCCCTCCATCTCTCTTCCTCCCATCCTCCCTCCATCTCTCTCTTCCTCCCATCCTTCCCTCCATCTCTCTCTTCCTCTTATCCTTCCCTCCATCTCTCTCTTCCTCTTATCCTTCCCTCCATCTCTCTCTTCCTCCCATCCTTCCCTCCATCTCTCTCTTCCCTCTTATCCTTCCCTCCATCTCTCTCTTCCTCTTATCCTTCCCTCCATCTCTCTCTTCCTCTTATCCTTCCCTCCATCTCTCTCTTCCTCTTATCCTTCCCTCCATCTCTCTCTTCCTCTTATCCTTCCCTCCATCTCTCTCTTCCTCTTATCCTTCCCTCCATCTCTCTCTTCCTCCTATCCTTCCCTCCATCTCTCTCTTCCTCCCATCCTTCCCTCCATCTCTCTCTTCCTCTTATCCTTCCCTCCATCTCTCTCTTCCTCTTATCCTTCCCTCCATCTCTCTCTTCCTCCCATCCTTCCCTCCATCTCTCTCTTCCTCTTATCCTTCCCTCCATCTCTCTCTTCCTCTTATCCTTCCCTCCATCTCTCTCTTCCTCTTATCCTTCCCTCCATCTCTCTCTTCCTCTTATCCTTCCCTCCATCTCTCTCTTCCTCTTATCCTTCCCTCCATCTCTCTCTTCCTCTTATCCTTCCCTCCATCTCTCTTCCCTTATCCTTCCCTCCATCTCTCTCTTCCTCTTATCCTTCCCTCCATCTCTCTCTTCCTCTTATCCTTCCCTCCATCTCTCTCTCCCATCCTTCCCTCCCATCCTTCCCTCCATCTCTCTCTTCCTCTTATCCTTCCCTCCATCTCTCTCTTCCTCTTATCCTTCCCTCCATCTCTCTCTTCCTCTTATCCTTCCCTCCATCTCTCTCTTCCTCTTATCCTTCCCTCCATCTCTCTCTTCCTCTTATCCTTCCCTCCATCTCTCTCTTCCTCTTATCCTTCCCTCCATCTCTCTCTTCCTCCCATCCTTCCCTCTCCATCTCTCTCTTCCTCTTATCCTTCCCTCCATCTCTCTCTTCCTCTTATCCTTCCCTCCATCTCTCTCTTCCTCTTATCCTTCCCTCCATCTCTCTCTTCCTCTTATCCTTCCCTCCATCTCTCTCTTCCTCTTATCCTTCCCTCCATCTCTCTCTTCCTCTTATCCTTCCCTCCATCTCTCTCTTCCTCCCATCCTTCCCTCCATCTCTCTTCCTCCCATCCTTAGGAGTTCAGGTGTGAACGACAACCGTCTGTGGTATGGAGCACTGGCCATGGTCACCTTGGTGCTGTTCAGTATGGCAGTAGGAGCTGTGGTGTTCATGGCTCTGTTCTACACACACTCTCAGGCTTGTCTGCTCAACAAGTTGTTCCTGGGGATCAACAGCAGCCTCTGTCTCATAGTCACCCTGCTGGCTGTATCGCCCTTCATACAGAGACGTTAGTATAGGCTATACAAACACTGGAACACACACTGGAACACACACTGGAACACACACTGGAACACACACTGGAACACACACACACACACACACACACACTTTAACAGTCCTTCTGTTCTCCCTCCAGTCCAGCCTAAGTCTGGCCTGCTCCAGCCAGGAGTGATCAGTGTGTACGTCATGTACCTCACCTTCTCAGCCTTCTCCAGCAAGCCCAAAGAGAGTAAGTAGACTGGAGGCTCAGCCATGGAGCTCCAGTGTTTCATTGCTTATCTGATTGACCTATTAACAGGTTTTATGTGTTTGCATGTTGTTAAATTTCACTTAAAATTCAAAAGGCACTTGCACATCTTTCTTGCAGGTGCATAGTAACAATTGAATAACATGAAAGTAAAGAGAAACCCTTTAAAGTATCACTTTTCTTTATTAAACTTACGAATCGGCCTCAAGGCCTTCATCAGAGCTTTTTGTTAAATTGTACTTAAAATGCCTCCATTTAAACTGTGTTCTGGTCCGATGTGCCCTTGCAGCTCTCCAGTACTAACAAACGTAAATATTATCCTCCTCTTTTTCCTGTTTTCTCTCATTCTTCATCCTCTCCTTTTCTCTCTCTCTCTCTCTGTTTCTCTTTAGTGTTGGAGGTTAATGGGGTGAATACGACAGTTTGTGTGTTTCCCTTCAACTCTGGATCAGAGAGCGACAAGAGGATTGTATCAATAGTGGGAACTGTCATCATGTTCGGCTGTGTGCTCTACTCCTGGTAAGACACACACAGTTATGTTATGGCCTGGTACTGACCCTGATACTGAGCCTGGTACTGACCCTGAGCCTGGTACTGACCCTGGGCCTGTTACTGAGCCTGGTACTGACCCTGAGCCTGGTACTGAGCCTGGTACTGACCCTGAGCCTGTTACTGAGCCTGGGCCTGGTACTGACCCTGGGCCTGTTACTGAGTCTGGTACTGGGCCTGGTACTGAGCCTGGTACTGGGCCTGGTACTGAGCCTGGTACTGGGCCTGGTACTGACCCTGGGCCTGGTACTGGGCCTGGTACTGACCCTGGGCCTGGTACTGAGCCTGGGCCAGGTACTGAGCCTGGTATTGACCCTGAGCCTGGTACTGAGCCTGGTACTGACCCTGAGCCTGGAACTGACCCTGGTACTGGGCCTGGTACTGAGCCTGGTACTGACACTGAGCCTGGTACTGACACTGAGCCTGGTACTGACCCTGAGCCTGGAACTGAGCCTGGTACTGACCATGGTACTGACCCTGGGCCAGGTACTGAGCCTGGTACTGACCCTGAGCCTGGTACTGAGCCTGGTACTGACCCTGAGCCTGGAACTGAGCCTGGTACTGACCCTGAACCTGGAACTGAGCCTGGTACTGACCCTGGTCCTGACCCTGGGCCAGGTACTGAGCCTGGTACTGACCCTGAGCCTGGTACTGACCCTGGTACTGAGCCTGGTACTGACCCTGAGCCTGGAACTGAGCCTGGTACTGACCCTGAACCTGGAACTGAGCCTGGTACTGACCCTGGGCCAGGTACTGAGCCTGGTACTGACCCTGAGCCTGGTACTGACCCTGAGCCTGGTACTGAGCCTGGTACTGACCCTGGTACTGACCCTGGGCCAGGTACAGAGCCTGGTACTGACCCTGGGCCTGGTACTGACCCTGGGCCTGGTACTGAGCCTGATACTGACCCTGGGCCTGGTACTGAGCCTGGTACTGACCCTGAGCCTGGTACTGAGCCTGGTACTGACCCTGGGCCTTGGAACTGAGCCTGGTACTGACCCTGGGCCTGAGAAAACAAACAGATAAGGATGCTCAACCTCTGTGACTCCTGATCCCAGCTTGGGGGGATATAATGAGGGCTTAGAGCTTGAGTCTTTGGAGAATGTTTCTGTCTACCCTTGTGTGCACACTGTCTGTGATAAACCTTAAACATACCGCTGTGGTTCCCCTTATCTTTTGAATTCAGCATTTCCACACCTGAACAACCTAAAATTCCCAACGACACACGTGTTGCTGTCACCTATCCTGTGTTTTTAGATCAGTGCAGAGAGGATAGGGGCTGTGCTCTTTAGACTATTAGAATGCTTCCAGGTTAGAGATCTGTAGCTGCAGTGAGGTCATGTCTTATTGGCTTGAGCAGATGTGAAAGTGTTTTTGATTGGCTGGTGCTGTTCAGAGGGTGTGTGTGATTGGCTGGATCTGTAGTGCCTGTCCACATGTGTTTCACATTAAGCTCAGACATATCTCCTGTGGTCGTCTCTGTAAAAGACTTGAGCTATTCTCAACCACAAATTACTGGGAAAATGTCTTCTGTCATTACTGTGCGTGTGTTTCAAGTTTTATTAGTCATATGTAGTGGTATACACAGTTCTACGGAATGCTTACTGGTGTGTGTGTTTGTGTGTGTAGTTTGACGTCCACCACCAGACGAAGCTCTGCAGCACTGCGTGTGTGTAGGAACAGCATGCCTGAGACTGAGGTAAGAAGACCTACTCTCTCTCTCACACACACACACACACACACACACACACGCTTAGTGTGTGTGTACGTGTGTGTTTAGTGAAATGGGGATGTATAGTTGATTGGTTGGTACATTCCTGTTGTACTAACTCCCCTCTCTTCTTCAGAGAGCTCGCTGCTGTTTCTGCTTTGGAGATGACACAGGTAAATACCCACATATTCTCTCTCCCTCCCACTGTTCTCTTTCTATCATCTCCCTACTGCAACACCAGCAGAAAGAGGCAGTGTTCTTGTATGTTCTCTCATACACATATTAACAGTTAAGGTGCAGGAACAGCATTGGTCAGTAACCAGAGATGATGTCAGTGTTACCAGGAAGGGACTATGGTGGTGTGGAGCTAGACCAATCAGATGGTAGCAGTAGACCTGAGAGAAGGCTGCATCTGCCTTCTGGTGGGAGATAGCAGCACTGCAGCCAGGGAAAGAACAGCACGTCATTTCATTTAGGAATTTATTACACAGAGAAATAAGCAGATGTACAGTTTAGAACATTACAATGAATTAAGAAAACAGGAGCCCTTCTCAGGAAACCTACTGATCTTCAGGGAGTTTCCTGTCCGGAAAAGGGGAGGGAGAGACATATAGTATAGACCAGGAAAATGGAAAGAAATCAGGAATATTAAATGGTCAGAGTGTTATTGGGTAGAAAATATTCTGTCCATCATACATGTATATGTTGCTGCGATGATGTAAGGTTGTAATAATGTTGCTGTGATGTTGGGGTTGTGTTGTCCAGATGACTATGATGAGGAGAAGACTGGGGGAGGCCAAAATGTTCTGTATGATGAGAGAGGGGGAACCATCTACAGCTACACCTACTTCCACTTTGTCTTCTTCCTGGGTGCAATGTATGTCATGATGACAGTCACCAACTGGTTCCAGTAAGTAGAAGAGTCACTGGGGAAACTTTACACTAGGTTCCAGTCAGTAGGAGAGATACTGGGGAAACTTTACACTAGGTTCCAGTAAGTAGAAGAGTTACTGGGGAAACTTTAACTTGGTTCCAGTTATGAGAGTTGCTGTTATAAATGTAACTTGTAGTAGAGCTACTGGGGAAACTTTAACTAGGTTCCAGTAAGTAGAAGAGTCACTGAGGAAACACTTTACACTAGGTTCCAGTAAGTAGAAGAGATACTGGGGAAACTTTACACTATGGTTCCAGTAAGTAGAAGAGTCACTGAGGAAACACTTTACACTAGGTTCCAGTAAGTAGAAGAGTTTACTGGGGAAACTTTACACTAGGTTCCAGTCAGTAGGAGAGATACTGGTTCCAGGAAACTTGAGGAAACACTTTACACTAGGTTCCAGTAAGTAGAAGAGTTACTGGGGAAACTTTAACTTGGTTCCAGTTATGAGAGTTGCTGTTATAAATGTAACTTGTAGTAGAGCTACTGGGGAAACTTTAACTAGGTTCCAGTTATTCGGAGAGTTGCTGAGGAAACACTTTACACTAGGTTCCAGTAAGTAGAAGAGTTGCTGAGGAAACACTTTACACTAGGTTCCAGTTTACACTAGGTTCCAGCAGAAGAGTTGCTGAGAAACACTTTACACTAGGTTCCAGCAAGTGGAAGACATGCTGAGGAAACACTTTACACTAGGTTCCAGTAAGTAGAAGAGTTGCTGAGGAAACACTTTACACTAGGTTCCAGCAAGTAGAAGAGTTGCTGAGGAAACACTTTACACTAGGTTCCAGCAAGTGGAAGACATGCTGAGGAAACACTTTACACTAGGTTCCAGCAAGTGGAAGAGTTGCTGAGGAAACACTTTACACTAGGTTCCAGTAAGTAGAAGAGTTGCTGAGGAAACACTTTACACTAGGTTCCAGTAAGTAGAAGAGTTGCTGAGGAAACACTTTACACTAGGTTCCAGTAAGTAGAAGAGTTGCTGAGGAAACACTTTACACTAGGTTCCAGTAAGTAGAAGAGTTGCTGAGGAAACACTTTACACTAGGTTCCAGTTATTCGGAGAGATGCTGAGGAAACACTTTACACTAGGTTCCAGTAAGTAGAAGAGTTGCTGAGGAAACACTTTCCAGTTATTCGGAGAGATGCTGAGGAAACACTTTACTAGGTTCCAGTAAGTAGAAGAGTTGCTGAGGAAACACTTTACACTAGGTTCCAGGTGGAAGAGTTGCTGAGGAAACACTTTACACTAGGTTCCAGTAAGAGATGCTGAGTTTTACACTAGGTTCTGAGGAAACACTTTACACTAGGTTCCAGCAAGTGGAAGAGATGCTGAGGAAACACTTTACACTAGGTTCCAGTAAGTAGAAGAGTTGCTGAGGAAACACTTTACACTAGGTTCCAGTAAGTAGAAGAGGTTGCTGAAGACATGAAAACACTTTACACTAGGTTCCAGTAAGTAGAAGAGTTGCTGAGGAAACACTTTACACTAGGTTCCAGTAAGTAGAAGAGTTGCTGAGGAAACACTTTACACTAGGTTCCAGTAAGTAGAAGAGTTGCTGAGGAAACACTTTACACTAGGTTCCAGTAAGTAGAAGAGTTGCTGAGGAAACACTTTACACTAGGTTCCAGTAAGTAGAAGAGTTGCTGAGGAAACACTTTACACTAGGTTCCAGTAAGTAGAAGAGTTGCTGAGGAAACACTTTACACTAGGTTCCAGCAAGTGGAAGAGTTACTAGGGAAACTTTAACTAGCTTGTGTCTCTGTAGTTATTCATTTAAGTTCAGCATAACACTAAGTGTGTTATATGTTTGTTTTCCTGTAGCTATGACAACCATAAGATAGATAAGCTGCTGGATGGCAGCTGGTCGGTGTTCTGGATCAAGATGGCGTCGTGCTGGGTGTGTCTCATCCTCTACATCTGGACCCTGGTCGCACCCATGGTCTGCCCCAAACGCTTCGAGGCCTAACACACACACACACACACACACACACACACTGAAACACAGCCCAATACTACCTTCAGCTTTCTACGTGGGGTTTTTGTGTTGTTTTTAATTTCCTTTTTTCCCTACTTTACATGGTTAAGCTATTGTTTCCTTGAAGGCAGTTGCTGTCTTTTTATTTTTTTAATACCTTTGATACATGGAGTATTCTGTTACATGCAGTGACTCTTCAGGGTGCCTAAAACAATGGGCTGGACCAAAATACATACAGTCATTTATGTGGGACCACATGATCATAGTGGTGCCCTGATTGTGTTATGGGATGCCCAGCACCCTTGAGCACCAATGTCAATTAAACCCTTTTACGTGTTTGCTTACATTTGTGATTTTTATGTGTGCGAAGCATCTGTTTTCCCATGATGGACCCAGACCTCCATATTGTTCTGTTATTCCCATAAAGAGAAGTTCCATTTCTCAGGCTCACATACAGTATAAACTGGAAGTGTCTTGCTTGCTATTGCGCTCTTTTGTAGAAGACGTTTTCTATGCAATGAATCCAAATGTTTTGATTTGCCTGTCTTCACATGGTCATGTGAATCATTTTAAATTATGAGTAGATATGATGGATTGTGTCCACAATCATTTTGAGACATTTGTACACAACACTTTTTTGTAGTGTTGTTTTCCAAATAGGCCTGTGTGACTAGCAGAGTGCTGCCTGGCTGGTAAAGGACTGCCCTGGGACCAGACTAATGGAGGGAGGGAGGCGATCATGGAGGGAAGATCAACAGTTTGATTTCAAACATTTGCCAAAGGTAGATCTCAGAAACAAAGAATTGACACGCTATAGTTCTTCACTACCACAAACCTCATCCTTGGTTAGCTCTCTGTTGAAGAGTCACTTTCAGAGACTTTTTCAGGACTGTGAAAACAGAAGGGGATAGGGTTCAAAATGGACCGGGACCTTAGCGTGTAGTGTAGGTTACTTAACACTGGTTGTTTCTGATTGAACAAACCCAGATTAAGACTTGACAGGGAGCAAAAAAAACTTTCTCCAGAAATCCAAATGATTCTGTTGTCATACTTACAACCCTACAGTATATAACCCTTTTGGTACTATTATATGACACTCGTTTAATATGATATTTGAAAAACTGGAACATTTTTCTATTTAAGATTAAGTCTTTCTCCTTCAATTTCAGATTGCTGAATAGAATAATCACATAACCCTATGAGCCAGCAGTTTGTTCATTCAGGGTTGGGATCCATCCATTCAGTAATGTCATGGATCTGAATGGGTCGGCTGTGAACAATAGGGTTGGGATCCATCCATTCAGTAATGTCATGGATCTGAAAGGGTCAGCTGTGAACAATAGGGTTGGGATCCACCCATTCAGTAATGTCAAGGATCTGAAAGGGTCGGACGTGAACAATAGGGTTGGGATCCACCCATTCAGTAATGTCAAGGATCTGAAAGGGTCGGCCGTGAACAATAGGGTTGTCCACCCATTCAGAACAAGGATCTGAAAGGGACGTTGGGATCCACCCATTCAGTAATGTCAAGGATCTGAAAGGGTCGGACGTGAACAATAGGGTTGGGATCCACCCATTCAGTAATGTCATGGATCTGAAAGGGTCAGCCGTGAACAATAGGGTTGGGATCCACCCATTCAGTAATGTCATGGATCTGAAAGGGTCAGCTGTGAACAATAGGGTTGGGATCCATCCATTCAGTAATGTCAAGGATCTGAAAGGGTCGGCCGTGAACAATAGGGTTGGGATCCACCCATTCAGTAATGTCATGGAGTGAATCGGAATTTCAATTCAACAATTAAAAGTTGCCATAGATTGTATAAAAATAGATTTGCGAAATATAATTTCACTTGAGTTAACTGTATGATGCTGAATTGACACCTGGTGAATTGGAACGCCTGGTGTAAAACTGGTTTACTAATCAATTCCTGTACATGTTTGATATTAGCAGATTGTGTCCATATGTCATTTCAGACAGCTCAGCACCATCAGGTCAAGGTCATGTTAAACCGTTAGGCTCAAAATAGTCTGATTAGGCTGTATGCTGCCATACCTGATATGCTGACGTCCCTTCCTGTTCTCCATTGTTAAGATAACCACTAGGTGTGTACACAGGAGTGTGAATGGAATAGGAGTGTGAATGGAATGGGAGTGTGTTTGTTTCATTTATTTGAACAGGAGCACTTGCGTGAGTTTGTCTGTGCAGAACATTGTGTGTATGTGTGTGCATGCATGCGTCTCCAAACACACTGCTCACACTCTATTCAATCCGTATGGCAGACGTTCAGCATTACAGCGTGATTGACATTTAAAGGCAATGTTCCTGCGTTAGCGAAGACTGCATTCACAGTAAACGCTGTATATGTCTTGTCGGCTCCATCGGAAATTACCTTTACATTTCTATCGCCCATCTGCAACTCTTCAGCGATACAGACTGAATAGAGCCCGGATTCTCTGTACACAGTTAGTTTGTCATCAAACAAAAAATAAAACATGAACAGCCTGTGTGTCTCTGTGTTTGTATAAAGCTAATCACTTTTAGCCTCAGCTTGAAATAGTGCCTTGGGGAAGAAATCACACTGCAATCTATTCCATTTAGTTACACACCAAACAAAAGACCCAGAAAAGGTATTTTACCAAAGGCTCAGCATGTTTATTAATAGATTAACTAAAAGACAAGGGGAACAGATAACACACATACAGGTTTACAACACTACAAACATCAATCTTCTAGTTGAACCTATTCTAATAGTACAGTGTCATGACGTTGGCCTGGGGGTAGGTTTATGACAGTCATAAATACCCCCACCCCCCTTTTCCTCTCTACCCTACTGATGTTACAGTTGCAAAACCCTTGGTTACCAGAGCTTCTGGGAGCATCAGAAGGTGGGGGGAAATTAACTATATTCTGGTAATCCAACCAATTGAACATATGTGGTGGTACTTAATGAATATGATGTCAGTTCGGTTGTCATCTGAGAAATTCTCATCAATGATAAGATGACAAACTACAGTGGAAAGTCTACACATCAGAGTTATCAGATTCACATGGAATTGCTGTTCAATTTAAATGTTTGAATATGAAATTATTCCTGATGGGATGAAATGTGATTTTAGCTTCTAAAACGTGAGATTTGGGTTTTCATTAGACAGGGCTCTGTTCAATCAGTGGCTCGCCCCTGTGAAGGGACATGGGCTATAAAACGTTTCAAACACGCCCTCCTCTCCCTTCTTACATAAGCCCTTGACAATATAACCTCCTGTTCCAAAGATGTGAGGATGACGGTCCTATGTCAGAATGCTTCAGATAACTACAGAAAGAATCTAACATCAGCGTGAGCTTTGGTTGCGAATAGTATGAACTTCGAACTCTTATTCACTACAGAAGTGATACCTCCTAGCCGATGAGTTAGCAACAGCAAATGCAACGAGGGTTAGGAAGGAACAGACAAGAGTATCCCGTCTATCACTCAACGACGTTACTACAACTGATCCAATTGACAACTAGAGACATTCTTCAAAGGACTCGGTTTGGCAACACGGCCTTCCATCTACCACCAACCTACCGAAGCGCAGCTCAGAGTAAATATTTCTTGCATTTTCCTTTTCCGAATGGGCGGTAATTTAGAATGCATCAGATACTGTATTTATGATTGCACAGCTTCTCCCTGTGTCCCTCAGTCTTCCCGCTCTTTCACTCAAACCCAGCCCTTTTCCTTTGTGTAACAAGCTGTCATATCTGTTCCGCCCGCTAGGGACGTTTTCCTTTATGACGTAATTTGTAATCAAGTTATGATTTAATTATGTGTATGTGTAATTCTGTGTGATTAGTTAGGTATTTAGTAAATAAGTAATTAAACCAATTTTGTATTGCTGATTCAAATTGTTAGCCAGGGTTCGTGGAGATAACCAAGAATTTACAACTTTCAGATGAGACTGAATTAAGATGATGATTGATATTGACTGCTATTGATGTAAAATATTACTAGGTCTTTAAGAGTTTTCAGAAGATAACAGCTCTATAAATATTATTTTGTGGTGCCCGACTCTAGTTAATTAATTAATTAGTTAATTACTTGATTAGCTCAATCAGGTGATATTAGTTACAGAGAAATTATTTTATAGAATAGCATGTCATATCACTTAATCCGGCATAGCCAAAGACACGACACTATCCTGTGACGTAGTACTGGACTATCCTCTGAACAGTCTAATCACTTTATGCTGGTCCAAGTCCCCTGCACACACGTCACCCATGTTGTCATCTGGCACAGTCACACAGAGTAGCCAGTGGGTTCTTGGTATGGCACACCCACAGAGTGAGGAACTACTTGAGAGCACACCACAGTAGGGAATGAAACTAGTGGAGTGACTGACTGTTCTCATATGTCTGGTCAGAGTTGACCTCTAGTCTGCAGTTGTCTGTCCCGTCCAGGATACCGTTGTCATCATTGTCACACTCGTCTCCCTGTCCATCCTTCTGTGTCCAGCTGGGAGGAGTTGATGACTGTAGGACAGTTGTCCTTAGTGTTCTGGTGACGAGAAGAGGTGAGAGCAAAGTCAACGCAGTAACTCTTCTATAGGTGTGGACGTGTTTATAGAAGGCTCTACCTGTCTATTGGTGTCCCACGTGTCTCCTACAAGATCATCATCAACATCTGACTGCGGGAGAAGAGGGATATTATTCAATATCCTCATGAGGCATGCTACCCTGCTGCTGGCTACATTAGCATTCCAGTCTGAGTTTGGGGTTAGGGTGGTGCTATGGTTATGGTTGAAGTTGTTGGTTCTGTAGTGGTTTATCCAGAATGTTCTTCAAGCCTGACCACAAAAACACAGGTAAAATTGTTTCTTCGGGCCCCAGATGGTAGGGTTTGTTTAAGGCAGAGGTGAATAGTTTCCACTGGCTCTCAGCTGCGGGCAGGGATTATAATGGAATAGAAACTTAGCGATCCAGGGTTAAAGGGGAAGACATAACCAAATGAACAAGATGTTAGAGGCCTGCCACAGTGCACAGACATCAAACATCATACTCAAACTGTATATGCGCACGCAAGCACTTAAAGACACTCAACTGGGACACACTTTCACTATATCTGCCAATGGAACAGGTTTTTTTAAAGGGTTATCTAGTAGCTAAAGATCACATCATTCAGAATCAGAGCTTTTTATAAATCAGGATTCCAAATGGGTTATTTATAGTGAGAAATAGGAACTCATTTTAAACAAATGTCTTTACTTGTGTTTTAAACCTCATGAGGCTGAACCCTACCCAGCTCCTGCTTTCCCTGTAAAGATGATCTAGATACGTGTCACACCCTGACCATAGAGAGCTGTTTATTCTGTTGGTTGGGGCGTGATAGTGACTAGGGTGGGTCATCTAAGTGATTAATGGTTTATGTTGGCCTGGTATGGTTCCCAATCAGACAGCTGTTTATCGTTGTCTCTGATTGGGGATCATATTTAGGTAGCCATTTCCCCATTGTGATTTGTGGGATCTTGTCTACAGTTAGTTGCTTGTGTGCACACCAGTAGCTTCACATTTTGTTAGTACTTGTTTGGGTTAATTAAAATATGTGGAACTCTACGCACGCCGCACCTTGGTCCAATCATTATGATGATCGTGACAATATGACTCTGTTGAAGGCAATGATAAAGTCTGGAAAGGCTAGAGACAAAAGACATGCAGTTTTAAACCAGACAGCTAGACCTCAGACTGGTTTTGGAAAATAGATCTTAACGTCATGGATAAATACATCTTAGTGAGAACAAGTACTTCTACAGTCACTTAAAATAAATCACTAGGGCACAATGGTTTAATCAACATGGTTTCCACGTCATTTCAACAAAATTATGTTGAAAAGAAATGTGAAATAGACGTTGAATTGATGTCTTTTTGTGCTTAATTCTAAACACCATAGCATCTTAATAAGTGACCACAGTCCAATTATGTTGTCCCTCAATCTTTCTTCACCAAAACAGAATTACAGTTGGCGTTTTAACCCCTCCTTGCTCACATACCAAACATTCATTGACTGCAAATCCAGTCCCTTTGAACTACATCAGGTTTGTCCACTCAGTCCTCTGCTCTTCGCTGTCGCCATTGAACCCCTGGCGATACAAATAAGGGATCATCCTAATATCCAAGGTCTTAAAGTAGGAAACATAGAAAGCCGCATTTCATTATATGTAGACAATGTATCATTATACCTCTCGAACTCAGTAGCCCCTGTCCCTAAACTACTAGACTTAATTAATTTGGCAAACTATCTGGCTATTCAATAAATCAGGAAAAAGGTGATCTCGGTAATCGCTGATAAATGTACATGTGAGCTAGAGAGGATACCATTTAAAGTGGTGCATGACCACTTCATTTACCTGGGACTAAAAATACCTAAAAATCCAAAGTTCATCTTCAAGCGAAACTACAGTGAACTGGTTGCAAAGCTAAACCAAACAGAGAGCTGGAGAATATTGTCTCTTTCTATGATGGGGCGCATTAATGGCATAATGTTTTCTCGCCAGGTTCCTTTATCTTTGCTGGAATCTCCCAATTTTTCTTCATAATTTTTTAAGACTTTGGACTCGACATTCTTATCATTTGTCTGGGGTTACAGAAACCACCGTATTCGTAAAGCCCACTTACAAAAGGCCACTTAGGCTTAGGTCTACCCATCTTTAACCATTATTACTGGGCTGCAAATGCCAGGGGATTTACGTACTGGCAACTGGGTTTCCCTGATAAGTTGGACACTGTTGCCCCCGTGTGGCTAAATAAGGAGCTCAAGTCTGTCACAAATTCATCTCTTCCAGCCTTGCTTTTCTCCAAAGCAGAGTTCCCAAACAAACTGATATGCAACAACTTTGCTTTGAGAAATTCCATATTAAGGATGTTTGTAAGGTGCCTGATACTTCTGTATACACCCCTATATGCTTTAATTATTATTTTGTTCCATCTCGGTCTGATAAGGTGTTTCTTGAATGGAGGGAGAATGGACTGGCCACAATTAAAGATTTATACATAGATAATCAACTGGAATCATTCATCCAATTAAAGAATACATTCAATCTCTCCCATTCACATTTTTTCCGTTACTTACAAGTCAGACACTATATCAAAGGGAAAATTCAAAATGCTGACACCTCCAGTACAACATTTGTTTTATGATTTGCTACAGCGCCCTCCCAATTCAAAACCCCTCTACACAGAGGCCATACTAGGCATCTCAAGGAGACCTGGGGTGAAAAGTTAAATATTGAAATCTCATGTCTATGGGGAGAAGCCCAGTCTAGAATTCACTCCTGTTCCATCAATGCCAGATATCAATTGATACAATACAAAGTTGTGCATCGACTTCATTACTCCAAAACCAAATGACATAGAATTTACCCCCAGGCCTCCCCACTGTGACAGGTGTAAAGTCTCAGAGGGTTCCTTAACTCATCTGTTTTGGCTCTGCCCCCTACTCAATAATTATTGGAGGAACATCTTTGATTGGTACTCAAAGGTATATGAGAGGGCCATTGACCCAGATGCAGAACTCGCTCTCTTTGGCTGCTCAGAGTCTGTTCTAAGATCGTCCTATGAGGAACAACAGGCTCTGATGTTTGCAATGGTGGCTGCAAAACAAATTGTCCTCACAGAATGGAAGTGACCCCCTCCCCCTTGCTTCAGGCACCATTAACTTGGAAAATAATAGTTTTTTAGGACCAACTCCTCCAGCAGATATCTCAAGGTTTGGGGTCCATTTCTGGACCGTCTGGACAGAGACTCACTGTGAACACTGACTAGGAACACTTACTGTTGTTGCAACTGTCATTGTTGCTCTCTTCTTGTCCCATGTCTTGCCTAAGCAATGCTTCATTTCATAAGTCTGGCAGCTGCGTTTAAAAAAAATCTAATGTGCTTTTGTTTTGTACAAAATTGCAAAAGAAAATCCTTTAAAATAAAATATTTAAAAACTAATCCAAGCTCTATGACTGTTTTGATCACATAGACTGGAATATTTCCCAGGCGCCACTGGGGATTACCTCAATGAATACGCCCACAGTCACCGTATTCATAAAAAAATGCATTGATGATGTGATGCCCGAATCATAAACTGTGGCAGCCTTGTCAGGAAACAGAAGAGGAGAGATGCTGCTTATAAGCACTGCAAGGTGACTGGGGACAATTGCATGGTTAAACAACACAATTATAACCTATGCAAATCGATCAAGATGGCGAGACACAAGTATAGGGATGAAATAGAGAAGCAATTCAGGGGGTTGGACACGAGGCGTATGTGGCAGGGGCTTCTAACGATCACGGATTACAAAAATAAATCCAGTCACGTCGCTGTCACCAACGCTGCGCTGTCACCAACGCTGAGCTGTCACCAACGCTGAGCTGTCACCAATGCTGAGCTGTCACCAACGCTGCGCTGTCACCACCGCTGAGCTGTCACCAACGCTGAGCTGTCACCAACGCTGCGCTGTCACCAACGCTGCGCTGTCACCAACGCTGAGCTGTCACCAACGCTGAGCTGTCACCAACGCTGCGCTGTCACCAACGCTGCGCTGTCACCAACGCTGAGCTGTCACCAACGCTGAGCTGTCACCAACGCTGCGCTGTCACCAACGCTGAGCTGTCACCAACGCTGAGCTGTCACCAACGCTGAGCTGTCACCAACGCTGCGCTGTCACCAACGCTGCCCTGCCGGACGAGCTAAACACATTTTTCTCACACGTCGAGCATAATGACTCTGAGTTGCCGAGGAGAGCCCCTGAGGACGAGGGCGACGTGCAGACGATCTCCACAGAGGACGTATGGAAGTCATTCAAGCGTGTTAACCCTCGCAAGGCTCCTGGCCTAGAAGGCATCCCTAGCCGCGCCGTCAGAGCATGTGACGGTTTCAACTGTTCTGCCTGTGATTATTATTATTTGACCATGTTGGTCATTTATGAACATTTGAACATCTTGGCCATGTTCTGTTATAATCTCCACCCCGCACAGCCAGAAGAGGACTGGCCACCCCTCATAGCCTGGTTCCTCTCTAGGTTTCTTCCTAGGTTTTGGCCTTTCTAGGGAGTTTTTCCTAGCCACCGTGCTTCTACACCTGCATTGCATGCTGTTTGGGGTTTTAGGCTGGGTTTCTGTACAACAATTTGAGATATCAGCTGATGTACGAAGGGCTATATCAATACATTTTATTTTATTTGATGTGCAGACCAGCTCGTTGTTGTGTTTTTGGACATTTATCCACACCTGCTTCACAATGTCCACTCTCATCCCCGTGCCCAAGAAAGGGAAAGTAACTGAGATGAATGACTACCGACCTGTAGCACTCACTTCCGGCATCATGAAGTGCTTCTAGAGGCTACTCAAAGACCACATCACCTCGTCCCTCCCCGACACACTCAACCCTCTCTAATTCGCCTACCGCCCTGTCAGATCCATAGACGACACAATTGCCATTTCACTGCCCTCACCCACGGGACAAAAGGAATGCATATGTGAGGATGCTGTCAATTAACTTCAGCTCGGCCTTCAAAACCATAGTGCCCTCTAAGTTCACCACAAATCAAATCAAATTTTATTTGTCACATACACATGGTTAGCAGATGTTAATGCGAGTGTAGCGAAATGCTTGTGCTTCTAGTTCTGACCATGCAGTAATCTAACAATTTCACAACAACTACCTTATTCACACAAGTGTAAAGGAATGAATAAGACAACCAGGTGGCTGTACTGACTTTGATAACGTATCCCGAGTGAGCCATGTTTCCGTGAAGCAAAGAACGTTACAGTCTATGATGTCTCTCTGGAATGCAACCCTTGCTCAGATTTCATCTACCTTGTTGTCAAGAGACTGAAACTTTTTTTATGTTCCATTTTCTTGACTGTACAAATGCTTGTACACAGGGCACCATTGTTAATGAGACCCTGGTCTCAATTGGGCTCCCCTGAATAAATACAAGTTAAATAAAAATATAGAAATCGTAAAATGAACAGGTCCCAAAACCGATCCCTGCAGTACACCTTTTGTAATATCGAGGAAACTAGACTTGACACCATCGAAAAAAAAGCACACATTGAGTCCATCCTGTCTGTCAGATAGTTCTTAAACCATTTGCAAGACCCCTGATCCAGGCACATTTCAAACAGTCTTTGAATGAGTAGGGAAAGGTGAATGGCCGTAGAATGCCGAAGGACATGGAAAGCTCTATAAATAAGGCAGCGCAATGATTTTTATGATTCAGGCATTTGAACATATCTAAAACAAGCAAAGTGGCTGAAACAGTGCTCTGTCCAGATTCTTAAAATGTCTCTCTAATAATGCATGGCCGAGATTTAGGTAACTTAACATCTCTTAGGCAGGCAACAGGACAATGGTCACTGAGCTCATTAGCAAAGATTCCATTTTCTGTATACTTATGAGGGGCGTTTGTTAGAATGATATATAAAGGAGTAGCTTTTTCAGGGTGTTATTAATGTTGGGGCGGTTGGTTTAGTTATCAGCTGAGTGAGGTTTAACTCAGTACTAAAATATTTCAGCCGATCACCTGTTATTAATAATTCAGGCTTACTTCGATAGCAAGTCAGACAATGTTTTAAGCTCACAGGGAGTAGCCGATGAAGGGCAATAAATTCCCACTACCGTTAGCTGGGTGTTATTACCAAGGCCCACATTAAGGACTAGACATTAAAATTGCTTTGGGATGGAAATTGACACAGAAGCATTTAAGTTGGCGACACCCCCACCTCTGCCAACTCTGTCAGATCTATATACATTATAACAAGTCAGAAACGCATCAGAATTTGGCCTCGACTTCTTAAACCAAGATTCAGTAATAATTTGAATGTCCGCGGCGGTTTGAGAAGGCAAAGTTACAAAAAAATCTATTTTCTAAATAACATTTCTGCCATTTACATGAATCAGTCCAAGCCTGCAGCTGCAGGATTTCAGAACAGATAGTCTCTTAAACAACCATGCTATATTCAATAGGTACAGTATGTAACCCCCTGTTTAACGATACTGTAGGGCTGGCTTGAATTGGTATAGATATCAACATTTCCCAGGACTGTACCATTAGGCCTCGAACATATACAGTATTAACATAATGCCAAACATCCCCTTTCATCACGACAACCGCTGGCCTTGAGGGAACCCCCTCCAAGCTAACAGTGTAATTAATACATTTCATATATGCTATTGCAAAAATAATCATTTGGTTGTGTTTATGAAGGTCTTAGGTAACATTAGAATATATATATACATGTTTATATGTATATGTGTGTGTGTGTGTGTGTGTGTGTGTATATATATATTTCTAAGTGACCCCAAACTTTGAACGGTAGTGTGATGTATATATTTTGGGGTCACTTAGAAATGTCCTTCCCCCCCCCCCCCATTAAAATGATCATTGACAAGAAATTAGTTGTTAGTTAACACAGCCTACCCAGCCTACTATTGTGTAAATCAAATGATACAAACCCCCCCAAAATGTATTTTAATTCCAGGTTGTAAGACAACAAAATATGAAAAATGCCAAGGGGCCTTGTTTGTCATGAGTTGGGAGGAACATTGTATTTAGGAACATGCCTTGCATTAGTTAATGGCAGGGAACTCTGCTAACATACTGTACGCCCACCCACTTCCTCTCTGTCCTCAGATGTCAGAAGTGTGTCATTGTTGTATGTTTGTCTCCGAGTGACATCCACAGCCATATATTTATATGGTTCTGGTGACATCCAACATCAGCTGCTGTAATACTGGCTCCATTCACCTAGATGTTCCACATTGTGTCCTGTGCCTTTGCTGTTGTTTTATTTTTTTTACTTTCTTTGTTGACAGGATGCTCATATTCAATTCATGGATGCATTTCCTTTAAGAACTACATAAATAGTTAGCACTTTATCCATTGTGTTTGGTTGGTTTGTGTAAAAAACATATTTTGGGAGAAATACATCTACAGAACAAAGGGAGACAGTATTGGGAGGGACTGGCACTGTGTGTCTTGATAAAAGCGCAGAAGGGATTGTAACCAACTAACTCAGATTAAGCTCATTTTTGGAATTGTAATAACACTATTGACTCTTTTTACAAGATCAGAAAGTCACAGTTAGGTGTTAGGATTTGGCACATTGTCCTTAGCTGGTCAATAAAGTTGAAGTTAAGGCAACATCAGCAAGATCATTCTCCTGGGGTTTTGTGATGGTATCAAAAACATATAATTATGAGATTGACATTATAATAAATTATCATAATCCTGGTTCATTATTTGTGCATGTTTGCAAATTAATGCTTTCATTTCAACTCAATAAAGGTCTAATCTAACCTCACCTATTTACTTTGAGTCTGTTCTGTGAAATGAAGAACCACCTAATTTACAAAATTGCCAATTGTGCCTCCTCTCTGTCTGTGTTGTGGGTGGGTAAATGTCCTCTGATGAAAGTGATAAAAAGCTCTGACCTAGGAAATAACCATATTCATCTGTCATTTAGGCTGACAGAGGACTTTTCTAGCCTGGTTTCGTATTGTTTCTGTTCCAGACCCTGGTGTTTCTGCTCTAGCCAGGTGTCCATGTTTTTAGCCTGGTGCCTGTGTTTCCTCTCTAGCTTGGTGCCCGTGTGTTTCTGCTCTAGCCTGGTGCCCGTGTGTTTCTGTTCTCGCCTGTTGTCTGTGTGTTTCTGCTCTAGCCAGGTGTCTGTGTGTTTCTGTTATAGCCTCGTGTCAGTGTGTTTCTGCTCTAGCCTGGCATCCGTGTGTTTCTGCTCTAGCCTGGTGTCCATGTGTTCCTGTACTAGCCTTCCTTTCTGCTTTCTGCTCTAGCCTTCCACATTGAAGCCATTAACTGTTTTCTGAACAGCCACACGTTTCACTACTTCACATGCACCTTGGAAACAATGCAGGAAGAAATAAAATAATTTCTGTCTCTTTTGTGAAAGAAAGCAACAGAGGTGGTGCAGTGCCTGAAAAAACAGTCATTATGTTGGGAGTGAGATAATAATAATTTCCTCTGGAGAAAAAAAAGAGAAGTCCTTAGCATAGTTCTGGGATGAGGTTTTTTCATGAAGCCAGCTCTGCTAACTGTTGTTTACTAGACACATTAAAATATGTATTATAGACCAAGTATCAATGCTTAATGACTTAAGTGGATCTAACACCTGTAATGTAACTTTTCCAACAAGCAATAAAACTAGCAATAGCCAGGGTGCCGGCTGTGTTGCTTTCGCCAACTCTAGCCATCAAATCGGAAATATTCTGAAGAAAGGCTCAAGCTGAGATGTCAAGAATAAACAACTCCACTGTTCATGCATTTTCTAAAGTCTGTAGTCTGTCTGTCTGTCTGTCTGTCTGTCTGTCTGTCTGTCTGTCTGTCTGTCTGTCTGTCTGTCTGTCTGTCTGTCTGTCTGTCTGTCTGTCTGTCTGTCTGTCTGTCTGTCTGTCTGTCTGTCTGTCTGTCTGTCTGTCTGTCTGTCTGTCTGTCTGTCTGTCTGTCTGTCTGTCTGTCTGTCTGTCTGTCTGTCTGTCTGTCTGTCTGTCTGTCCTGTCTGTCTGTCTGTCTGTCTGTCTGTCTGTCTGTCCTGTCTGTCTGTCTGTCTGTCTGTCTGTCTGTCTGTCTGTCTGTCTGTCTGTCTGAGCTAGAAGGTATCAGGTGGTGTCAGTTTTTTTACTCTGGGCAGTGAAGTGTCTTCCACCTGTGTAGCTTCTTTGGGTCCATCTACGTAGTACACTACATGACCAAAACCATGTGGACACCTGCTCGTCAAACATCTCATTCCAAAATCATGGGTATTAATATGGAGTTGGTCCCCCTTTGCTTTTGTAACAACCTCCACTCTTCTTGGAAGGCTTCCCACTAGACGTTGGAACATTGCTGCAGGAGCTTGTTTCCATTCAGCCACCAGAACATTAGTGAGGTCGGGCACTGATGTCAAATCAAATTTTATTTTGATTTTTTGATGTTAGCGATGTTAGGCGATTAGGCCTGGCTCGCAGTCGGCGTTTCAATCTATCCCAAAGGTGTTCGATGGGATTGAGGTCAGGGCTCTGTGCTGGCCAGTCAAGTTCTTCCACACCGATCTCGACAAACCATTTCTGTATGGACCTCTCTTTGTGCACGGGGCCATTCTCATGCTGAAACAGGAAAAGGCCTTCCCCAAACTTTTGCCACAAATTTGGAAGCATAGAATCGTCTAGAATATCATTGTGAGCTGTAGTGTTAAGATTTCCCTTCACTGGAACTAAGGATGAAACCATGAAAAACTGTCCCAGGCCATTAATCCTCATCCACCAAACTTTACAGTTGGCAATATGCATTCGGGCAGGTAATGTTCTCCTGGCATTCGTCAAACCCAGATTTGTCCGTCGGACTGACAGATGGTGAAGCGTGATCCATCACTCCGGAGAACGCGTTTCCACTGCTCCAGAGTCCAAGGGCGGCGAGCTTTACACCACTCCAGCCTATGCTTGGCATTGCGCATGGTGATCCTAGGCTTGTGTGTGGTTGCTCGGCCATGGAAACCCAAACTCCCGACTAACAGTTTTGTGCTGACGTTGCTTCCAGAGGCAGTTTGGAACTTGTTAGTGAGTGTTGCAACTGAGGACAGATGTTTTTTACGAGCTACTCTCTTCAGCACTCGGCGGTCCCGTTCTGTGAGCTTGTGTGGCCTACCACTTCGCAGCAGAGCCGTTGTTGTTCCTAGACATTTCCAATTCACAATAACAGCACTTAAAACTGACCGGGGCAGCTCTAGCAGGGTAGACATTTGATGAACTGACTTGTTAGAAGGGTGGCATCCTATGAAGGTGCCACATTGAAAGTCACTGAGCTCTTCAGTAAGGTCATTCTACTTCCAATGTTTGTCTATGGAGATTGTGCGCGATTTTATACACCTGTCAGCAATGGGTGTGGCTGAAATGGCCGAATCCACTAATTTGAAGGGATGTCCACATATGTTTGTATATATAGTGTATGTCCTAGTCCATCCATAAGGTTAGGATTTAGGCTTGGGTAGTCTGGATCAGTGCTAAGAGGACTTCTGGAGCACTTGTCCCGGCCTGTACATGTTTGATTCCAGACTAGATGTATGTGGAGAAGGCCAGGCCTCTAGTGGTGAAAACGGACATTACCAGAACCACATGAGGTTAGGGTTTTGTTTGTAGTTTGGGCTAGGGTTAGGGTTAGGTTGAACTGGGAGGTGGGCATGAAGCTTGGGTTAGAGTCAGGGTTGAGGGTTAGAGTTCAACCTAGCTTCAAACACAACAATACAAACTCTAACCCTAGCTTCATGTCCACACCCCGGTTTAACCCTAATCCTAGCCTGAACCTACTTCCGTGTCCACACCCCGGGTTCTAAAGTAGACAAAACCCTAGCCTTAGTTTCATGTTCACATCCCTGTTCAACCCATACCCTAGCCTCAATCACAACCCTAACTTTAACCCTAGCTTCATTTTCACATCCCTGTTCAACCCATACCCTAGCCTCAATCACAACCCTAACTTTAACCCTAGCTTCATTTTCACATCCCTGTTCAACCCATACCCTAGCCTCAATCACAACCCTAACTTTAACCCTAGCTTCATTTTCACATCCTTGTTCAACCCATACCCTAGCCTCAATCACAACCCTAACTTTAACCCTAGCTTCATTTTCACATCCCTGTTCAACCCATACCCTAGCCTCAATCACAACCCTAACTTTAACCCTAGCTTCATTTTCACATCCCTGTTCAACCCATACCCTAGCCTCAATCACAACCCTAATCCTTTCCTTGACCTCAACGCATGGTCATATCCATAACCCTATGTTATGTATAGAATAATAATTTTCCCAATTTGCCAAGGTTAGGTGATACAGGACCAGCGCAGCAAAACCAGCTGAATTCTTCTTGAATGGGTAGAACTTGTAAAATATTAACTTCCGCAGTTTGTCCCTTAGGAGGCATACTTTCTCTAGAAATAGAGTGATCACACTGACAAGCTGAACACCGATCTCAAGAGGGAGCGAATGGATCTCCACACACAAACACACTGACAAGCTGAACACCGATCTCAAGAGGGAGCGAATGGATCTCCACACACAAACACACTGACAAGCTGAACACCGATCTCAAGAGGGAGCGAATGGATCTCCACACACAAACACAATACACACATGACATGAGTACAATTTGTTTATTTCCTATCATCTCAAAAACATAGTTTGTACATTGCTTGCACTTAAAGGTACAAATAATATATCCAGTTTAATATCAGTCCACACTTTAATGAGGTGACCAGAGCGTGAGTGTACTATAGTTTCATGTAAAGCCTCTTCAAGTTTTTTAAAAGCACTTCATAAGTACAATGAATAATAATTATGATTATTATTGTTATTCATTATTATCATCTTAAGCCTTTATCAGTAATGACATGTTGAAGTGGCTTTTCACCGGCCAGTGGCAGTCATGAATATACTGTACATGATCACAGATGAAGAAGTAGATGACGGGATTTGAATGGAGCGACGTCAGTGGTCTCAAACTCAGCAGGATAATGCCTATTATTGATGTACAGGTAAATAATAATGTCTCACACAGACATCATGTTTGAGTTGAGATATTTCCCTTTCTTATCACATAGACTTAATATCAGTACGGCATATGGCATACACTAATTTCCCTGACTATCTTTCACAACACTGCATCTTGACGTATAGTACGAGTTCACCAACAGTTAGCTAACAAGAACAGTATATAGTAAGTAGTACATGAATACATCAGTAGAAAAGGTCAACACGTACAATAAGTAACACACACACACGCGCGTGCACACACACACACACACACACACACACACACACACACACACACACACACACACACACACACACACACACACACACACACACACACACACACACACACACACACACACACACAACGTCACCTCACAGCGAATCCCAGATAAAGCACATATTTAGTGTGTGTGATGCTTGCAGTGCCATACAGTACAACAAGAACATTGGAACAGTCACTCTACTGCAGGTATAACTACTAGGAGTACTATGTACAGGAAATCATTCATAGAATATTGCACTTGTTGGCCCATTGCACCCCACAGACAAAGCTATGAGGATGCACTTAAACATAGACAATATACACCTTTATAGATAGAAATATAGATAATTCAATGTCTTCATGCAACTTTTCTGAATCTTCATTTTTCTATGCAGAAACTCTAGACGGTGCAAAACAAACTACAGCCAGTTTTTTGGCACAATTATATATTTTTACTATTCTGTTTCTAGGTAATTTGTAGCTAAAGGATCAATGTAACTATTAACTTAATATATAGAAGAGATTATCTTTACTGGGATTTACAGGACATTCTCAATGTAAAGGACAATTTGCTTCAGCCAAGGATGGAGTGACAATAATAACATGATCCCTAAGCTGGTCAGGGATGTGGAAAAGGTGCACTAGTTTCTTATAAAAGGGAACCCATATACTGGAGCAGGTATATGAAATATGGATGTTTTGTCTGTTTCATAGAATATTGCTGTTTATCCAGTCAGACAGACTATCTATCATGGCTTCAGTATCCATCGGTCATAACATATCATATCTTGGCTGTGTTTAATTTGTGAATTATATGTTTTCATTTCTCTTGAGAAGTGGAAATGAGCAGGTTGGTATTTATTGACATAAATCATGTACTGGAGGCAGCTCTGCAGAGTGATCACTAGGTGGCACAGCCACAAATTCATAAAATCTGATTTTAAACTTACCTTAACCCTAACCTTAACCACATTGCTAAGCCTAATGCCTAACCCTAACCTTAAATTAAGACCAAAAAGCACATGTTTGTTTTCATAAATTTCTACAACATAGACCATTTTGACTTTGCAGCTGGCCTATCTAGCAGAAACCACTCAGTTCTGCCTCCAGGGCAAGATTCAAAACAAGAAATGTCAATCTGCTGGAAATGAGGGAAGGGTTTATTGTTTGGGTAAAGCTAAATGTAAGGGTCTGGGTATAAAAACACAACTTAGGTTATTGGCTATTTGACATCACACTTGTATTATTCTTATTAAGGCTAGGAAAAGAGGATCTATTCAGTTTAGCAGAAATGCAGACACTCATCAGATCACACATCAGGACTACTACTACAAAACACATGTACAGTATAATACAGTACTCACATAGACACAATGCATGTACAGTATAATACAGTACTCACATAGACACAATGCATGTACAGTATAATACAGTACTCACATAGACACAATGCATGTACAGTATAATACAGTACTCACATAGACACAATGCATGTACAGTATAATACAGTACTCACATAGACACAATGCATGTACAGTATAATACAGTGCTCACATAGACACAATGCATGTACAGTATAATACAGTACTCACATAGACACAATGCATGTATAGTATATTCATTAAATATGAAATAAATGCGGCAGGTGAGCACAAAGGAGAAGAGGCCATGTTGGAAATACTAAAAGGCCACATTTGTTTTTATCCAAGATAGATGATTGAAAGTACTCACACAGCCACACTCATTCATTTTTCCTAAAACACACAGGCACACGGTCACGCACGCACACACAAACTGCAAACAGAAATCACTACTACCTACCAGTTTGTATACAGTACACTTAATGATATAGTTTGGCTGTGGCAGAAGACTATGTAACAACAACACATACAAAATAAAATACATACATAAATAGAAGGATAAATAAATAAAAGCACTGATTATAACTCTGTGTCCGGCAGGTTTTACGATGGACAGTAAAAACAGTGACAGCTATGGGTTCCCCTCACAGAATTACAATTGATAACAAGTCTTTGAAGCCAGCTGGAAAGCTACTGTGCAGTACGTGCATTGACCACACATTGAATTCTAAAAGCCTTTACAAGCATCATTTTTGTGAATATTGTATGGTAAGATAAAGAGAATAATGTCTGTTTGTAATGTCCTATTATCAGCCACACTATAATAGGCCGACATCGACTCAGACTTATATTGACCCTCTGTGTTTCCAGGTAAAGGTGTGAAGTCTGTATATGTTCCTCAACACAGCTATGGAGAGGGACATACTTTGATTGCTAGCCTGGTCACTGATCTGTGCTCTTGCCAACTCCACAATTCCATAAAGAGTTGGCAAGAGAGCAGAAACAAACTGGCACCAAGGCTAGTTGATTGCCATTGATGTTCAATGAAAAAAAGCGGTCGGATAACACACCACACTGTAAAGGAGTTGCTGTGAATTTGACGGTAACTTACAGGCAGCTCAGTGGCAAGTCTAATTCTGTATTTCATATTACAGTACACCTACTATTATATAAATATGGTATCAATGCAAGTACTTGGTAATGACGCATACAGTACAATACCGTAAAATGTACCCTATTATACTACAAAAAAGTTAATTCTACCGTAATCAGAATGAATGAATGGATTAATGAAATTCATTGAGGGGAGGGGTTTGTACTTTACAGTATTTTACTGTAATTACAAGGGAGTGGTGCAAGCAAGTTGGCTGCTATGTAAAGTGTTTACACATTATATCATATTTATTAATATTTGGTGTTTTGTATCACTTGCCCATCTAGAGGCCTTAACCAAAGTTTCCAAACGGACAGCGACTACAAAACAGACCAAAAGGACCTGGCAACATGCTCAACCACTTAAGGTTTGACTTGCTGCCACTCTAATCTGTCCACTATACATTATGAATGAATGGGTCCCTATCACCACATAGCAGTCAAATTGGTACAGCATTCTCACATGCAGGTGCAAGCCTCAAAATATGTTAAAGGGAATATTACCTTTATGTATGTTTTTCATTAGTCCACCGATGATACAGTCCCTTATTTTTTTGCATGTCAGCAATCAAGTTTTCAAGATAAAGAACTTTCAAAATACCGAAAGTGTCACAGTATGAT
The DNA here is from genome assembly GCF_036934945.1 of Oncorhynchus masou masou. Taxonomy (NCBI): domain Eukaryota; kingdom Metazoa; phylum Chordata; class Actinopteri; order Salmoniformes; family Salmonidae; genus Oncorhynchus; species Oncorhynchus masou. The sequence goes on along the minus strand of NC_088236.1, from coordinate 26,403,502 downwards.
GCGTTTTCAATATCTTGAAAACTTGAATGCTGACATGCAGAACATTTAGGGACTGATTCAACAGCGAAACAAAAACAAAAATATCATTTTTGAGATGCACAACAATACCATGCACCCATTAGTGGTCAAAAGGTTTTTGGCCCTCAAAAGATACGGTATGGTGCTGTATTCTGTGGGGTGGAATTACAGTACCATTCGAAACAAAGCAATGACTTCTCCCACCAAAACGTTTTCCCACAATGTACCATAATATACAGTATGTTGTAGTAAAAAGTTTCAGAGTATTTTACTAATACTCAAAATGACTGAATAAATTACAGTTTTCTGTTACAGTGCAGGATACAGAAAGACAAGTGTGAACAACTCCAGTCCACTAGGGATGAAGTCCTGCTGGTTTTCCTTCCATCCTGGCACTTAATTGATCAACTACTGTCACTGATTGGCCAGACAATGCACCTACAGCAGCTACAATGGTCAATCTCTGACTAAAGGGCAAGGAGGAAAGTCAGCCTTCACAGCAGCCATCCAGGACTTTAGTTGTGCACCCCTGCTTTAAAGGCCCAGTACAGTAAATAATGTGATTTCCTGTGTTTTATATATATTTCCATACTAGGAGGTTGGAATAATACTGTGACTGTGTAAATTATGATAATGCCCTTTTAGTGTAAGAGCAGTTTGAAAAGGCCGCCTGAAATTTTTCTTGCTTGAGAAATTGCTCTTTGCTAAGAAGCAATTTTTGTTTATTTTTACCATTTTAATTGAAAACAATAACAATAAGGTATTTTATTGTTACTCAGAAATTATATGATATTAAGATTTAAAAAATATCAGCATTGTACCTTTAAGACTTTCTGTATCCAAAATAGCACCCTATTCCATACATAGTGAACTACTTTTGACAAGAGCACTATGTGGGTCCTGCTCAAGTAGTGCATTATATAAGGCAGGGGTTCTTAAACTTTTTCAGCTCGAGACCCAAATAAAAAAATGTACCATCATCCCGTGAACCAAATCATCTTCCAACGACTCATATTAAGAAGAAATTGTGTGTGATTATAGATGTATTTTATAATGCGACTCACCTCTCACATGCCCAGGCCCCATTTTGCGTCCCAACCCATAGTTTAAGAAACTCTGAAATAGGTAATAGGATGTAATTTGGGATGCAGACTACATCTAAGGGATTGGGTATCTTGGCGACACAGTAACTGGGAGGAGCCACTAACAGTTGCAGGCGGGCTGCTGGAGGGGCGGGGCGCTGTCTGTCAGTTTGGCGCTGGGTGTTCCCATGGTAACGGTGGTGTCAGTGTCCAGGCTTTCGGACATCCTGTCACAGATGATGTCAACGAGGCGCTCGAAGGTCTGCTTGACGTTGATGTTGTCCTTGGCACTTGTCTCAAAGAACTCAAAACCTGTGAAGGGATAGAGAGACAGAATAATATATTGTTGGTTTACAAGAAGTAAATTATCCACATTCAGAAATCTCTTGACGCAATGTCTTAGTGGAAATGTAAGGCTGTCAAATACTGTAGGTCATGCTTACAATAAGTCAATGGACTTACAGAAGCCCATGTAGGCACTGGTGCTGCGAATCAGGATGAGCTGAAGCATTATAGATCTTCGTATCTATCTGACTGTTGATGTTTCAATGTGTTCATTCTTTTATCTCTGCTTATATAAAGTGTCCCTGATCAATGAAATGACAGCAGCTCACCCAGTTGTTCTGCCAGTTGTCTCCCACTGTCTACAGCCACCACCCTCTCCTCCTGCATGTCACATTTGTTCCCAGCCAACACCACCTGGGCGTTGTCCCACGAATAGGTCTTAATCTGGGTCGACCTGCACATGCACATACACACACACATGAACAGAAAAAAACAGGAACTAAAACTCAAAACAGAGCACTGCATCTATCTAATAGACGCTATAAGTGATAAGCTGATACAGTGAAAACAACACACCTCCTATATCATCAGATCAGGACGATGAGGTGCTACAGTAGGACTGGAATCTGGGAGAAACATTTCAGGAACACATTTCCCCTGTGGCCACACAGAAAGAAGGCCAGAGCACCAGCGGAACACAATAATGTACTGTGATGTCAGCACTGCTCAGTCCAGATCAGACTGGTCATAGGAGTTGAGATATAGGTCAATTCACATCTGGCTATTGACTGCTATAACACAAAATGACATCCCAGTAAAAAACAGCTTTTCTGAACTGGGGTTTGCATTAAATGTTTACATATAATTTACCTCTAGGTTATCCTATATTTAGTGTTAGTGATTACCGATGTCTATGTTTATCTCTCACAATTATTAGTTATGTGTTTCAATTATCAATAACCAGGAGAGAAGAGGAGAGAAGAGGAGAGAAGAGGAGAGGTGCAGCAGCATCTATTTCTGTGAAGAGCATAGGCGTGCCTTCATCCCTATTAGGAGACAACTGCGTCATACACAGGAAATTAGTTTGTGTCAGGACACGAGCTCATTCACATAAAGCCTGGCAGGGAAGGAGCTGTTGCCATGGAAACAATGCATCTTTGCCCTAAACCTTGTAACCAGGAAGAATAATAGAGAATGGAATAAAAACCTACCATTAGAAGAAGTATGTTTAGGTTGTTGGATAGAATGATAAAGTATTGTTGTGCTCTGTCTGATTTATGCCCTAAAGCCGTGGTTCCCAAACGTTTTATAGTCCTGTACCTCCATTCAACCCGTACCTCCATTCAACCTCCAGCTGCGTACCCCCTCTAGCACCAGGGTCAGCTCACTCTCAAATGTTGTCTTTTGCCATCATTGTAAGCCTGCCACACACACACTATAAGATACATTTATTAAACATAAGAATGAGTGTGAGTTTTTGTTACAACCCGTCTCGTGGGAAGTGACAAAGAACTCTGATAGGACCAGGGCAAAAATAATAATATAATAATAATCAATAATTTTGCTCTTTATTTATCATCTTAAATATAAAACCTTATTTGTTCATCAAAAATTGTGAATTGAAAGGATACACATAACTCTGCAATGTTGGGTTGTATTAAAGAGAGTCTCATTATTTTTCCATACACAGTCTGTGCCAGTATTTCGTTTTCATGCTAGTGAGGGCCGAGAATCCACTCTCACATAGGTACGTGGTTGCAAAGGGCATCAGTGTCTTAACAGCGCGATTTGTGTCACGCCCTGACCTTAGAGAGTCGTTTTATTTCTCTATTTGGTTAGGTCAGGGTGTGATGTGGGGTGGGCATTCTATGTTTTATTTTCTATGTTCCTTTATTTCTATGTTTTGGCCGGGTATGGTTCTCAATTAGGGACAGCTGTCTATCGTTGTCTCTGACTGAGAATCATACTTAGGTAGCCCTTTTCCCTCCTTTCAGTGTGGGTAGTTCACTTTGTTAGAGGCATCATAGTCCTGTTAAGCTTCACGGTCGTTTTGTATTGTTTATGTTTTTTGTTGGCGACATTCTAAATAAAAGGAATATGTACGCTCACCACGCTGCGCTTTGGTCCGCTTCTTACGACGTCCGTGACAGAACTACCCACCACAAAAGGACCAAGCAGTGTGGTAAAAAGGAGGACTGGACATGGGATGACATCCTGGACGGCAAAGGATCCTGGACATGGGAGGAGATCCTTTCCGGAAGGGATTGTCATCCATGGGAACAGGTGGAAGCAGCCAGGAAGGCGGGGGCAGCTGGTAAAGGGGCCCATCGTTACGAGGGAACCATGCTAGCTAGGAAGCCCGACCTGAGCCAACTCCCCGTGCTTACTGTGGGGAGAAGCATGGTACTGGTCAGGCACCGTGTTATGCGGTGGAGCGCACGGTGTCTCCAGTGCGCGTTCACAGCTCGGTGCACTACATCCCAGCTCCCCGCATCTGCCGGGCCAGGGTGAGCATCCAGCCAGGACGGATGGTGCCGGCTCAGCGCGCCTGGTCTCCAGTACGTCTCTTCGGCCCAGGATATCCTGCGCCGGCTCTGTGCACTGTGTCTCCGGTACGTCTGCACAGCCCAGTGCATCCTGTGCCAGCGCCCCGCATTTGCGGGTTGTGCAGGCTCTACGCTCGAGACCTCCAGTGCACCTCCACGGCCCAGTGTGTCCGGTGCCTCCGCCAAGAACAAAGATGTCTCCCCAGCCTGGTGAGTCCTGTGCCTGCACCCAGAACCAAGCCTCCAGTATGTCTCCCCAGCCTGGTGAGTCCTGTGCCTGCACCCAGAACCAAGCCTCCAGTATGTCTCCCCAGCCTGGTGAGTCCTGTGCCTGCACCCAGAACCAAGCCTCCAGTATGTCTCCCCAGTCTGGTGAGTCCTGTGCCTGCACCCAGAACCAAGCCTCCAGTATGTCTCCCCAGTCTGGTGAGTCCTGTGCCTGCACCCAGAACCAAGCCTGTGCCTGCACCCAGAACCAAGCCTCCAGTATGTCTCCCCAGTCTGGTGAGTCCTGTGCCTGCACCCAGAACCAAGCCTACAGTATGTCTCCCCAGTCTGGTGAGTCCTGTGCCTGCACCCAGAACCAAGCCTCCAGTATGTCTCCCCAGCCTGGTGAGTCCTGTGCCTGCACCCAGAACCAAGCCTCCAGTATGTCTCCCCAGTCTGGTGAGTCCTGTGCCTGCACCCAGAACCAAGCCTCCAGTATGTCTCCCCAGTCTGGTGAGTCCTGTGCCTGCACCCAGAACCAAGCCTCCAGTATGTCTCCCCAGTCTGGTGAGTCCTGTGCCTGCACCCAGAACCAAGCCTCCAGTATGTCTCCCCAGTCTGGTGAGTCCTGTGCCTGCACCCAGAACCAAGCCTCCAGTGATGATCCATGGTAAGAAGCCTCCAGTGATGATCCATGGCACGAAGCCTCCAGTGAGGAGTCATGGCACGAAGCCTCCAACGACGGCCTCCAGTCCGGAGCCTCCAGCGAGGGTGCCCAGTCCGGGGCTGCAGCAAGCCTGACAGCTTGAAAGACATTTGGACACTACAGTGAAAATGGTTAACTTTGTTACAGCAAAGCCCCTGATCTCTCATGTATTTTCTGCACTATGCAATGATATGGGAAGCGTCCATGTAACGCTTTTACAACATACAGAAGTGCGGTGGTTATCAAGGGGCAAAGTATTGCCATGTTTTTTTAAATTGAGAGATGAGCTTAAAGTTTTCTTTACTGACCATAACTTTCATTTGTCTGACCGCTTGCATGATGACGAGTTTCTCACACAACTGGCCTATCTGGGTGATGTTTTTTCTCACCTGAATGATCTGAATCTAGGATTACAGGAACTCTCCGCAACTATATTCAATGTGCGGTATGAAACTGAGGCTATGATTAAGAAGTTGGAGCTCTTCTCTGCCTGCATTAACAAGGACAACACACAGATCTTTCCATCAATGTATGATTTTTTTTGTGCAAATGAACTCAAGCTGATGGACAATGTCAAATGTGATATAGTGAGTTGGGTGCGCAATTACGTAGGTACTTTCCCAAAACGGATGACACAAACAACTGGATTCGTTATCCCTTTTATGCCCTGCCTCCAGTCCACTTACCGATATTTGAACAAGAGAGCCTCATTGAAATTGCAACAAGAGGTTCTGTGAAAATATAATTTAATCAGAAGCCACTGCCAGAGTATCCTGCCTTGGCAAATTGTCACGGACGTCGTAAGAAGCGGACCAAAGCGCAGCGTGGTGAGCGTACATATTCCTTTTATTTAGAATGTCGCCAACAAAAAACATAAACAATACAAAACGACCGTGAAGCTTAACAGGACTATGATGCCTCTAACAAAGTGAACTACCCACACTGAAAGGAGGGAAAAGGGCTACCTAAGTATGATTCTCAGTCAGAGACAACGATAGACAGCTGTCCCTAATTGAGAACCATACCCGGCCAAAACATAGAAATAAAGAAACACATCACAGAAAAAAAAGAAAATGTGAAGAAATGTAAAAAAAAAAGAAAAGTGAATCACATTTTTATTTGGTGTGCTCCCGACGGCATTGCGTACCCCAGTTTGGGAATACCTGGTCTAGAGAAAAATCTCACTGATTTGAACAGCTCCAGGATAATAGCAGTCATTAGCTACTGTAACTATACTAAACAAAAATATAAATGTATGTAAAGTGTTGGTCCCATGTTTCATGAGCTGAAATAAAAGATCCCAGAAATGTTCCATATGCACAAAAAGCTTATTTTCACTCAAATGTTGTGCACACATTTGTTTACATCCCTGTTAGTGAGAATTTCTCCTTTGCCAAGATAATCCATCTACCTGACAGATGTGGCATATCAAAAAGCTGATTAACCAGCATGATTATTACACAGGTGTACCTTGTGCTGGGGACAATAAAAGGCCACTCTAAAATGTGCAGTTTAATGTTCATTTATCTACCATAAGCTGACTCCAATGCTGTTGTAGAGAATTTGGCAGTACATCCAACAGGCATCACCACCGCAGACCACGTGTAGCCATGCCAGCTCAGGAACTCCACATCCAGCTTCTTCCCCTGCGGGATTGTCGGAGACCAGCCTCCCGGACAGCTGATGAAACTGAGGAGTATTTATATCTGTAATAAATCCCTTTTCTGGGGAAAAACTCATTCTGATTGGCTGGGCCTTGCTCCCCAGTGGGTGGGCTTATGCCCTCCCAGGCTCACCCAAGGCTGCGCCCCTGCCCAGTCATGTGAAATCCATAGATCAGGGCCTAAAGAATTTATTTCAATTGACTGATTTCCTTATATGAACTGTAAATCAGTAAAATTGTTGAAATTGTTGCATCTTTATATTTTTGTTCATATTATATTACACAACCACAGTGAACAGAGATGTTTAACCAGTCTCATTTCTACACATTATGCCCCACACACAATGACAACACTCTTTTTGTTTCACCTTGAGACAGTTCATAGTTTTGTCAAGTGCATCCATCAAAACATTCTGGTAGACTTTATCCCAGAAACCTATTGTTTGTGACTGATGAAATAGACTCCTCTTGTGTTCTTATTTCCAGTCCTGAATAAATCATGTTGAATCCAGGGTACAGGAAACACACAGTACAGGTTAGTGTAGGTATTCAGTATTCAGATGGAAATAGCTTGTGTGGTTTACAAAGACAGCGATTCATGACTTTGCCTGACCTTCCCAGGGACCCCCACACAGGTGGGCTAGTGGCTCTCTGACAGCAAGCGCTCTAATCAATACGCTTAGATAAGGAGATACAGAAAGGGATGAAGGTCAGCTATTTTGGGCCTGTTTCTTCACAGGGAGAAATATTATACTCATCCTGTCTCAATACAACCCAACAACAACACACCTCTTCTGTTGTCCTTGTCCATAAAGATATGTAGTCTTTGTGAGAATGTGGTTAAGATAAACAGTACTTCATCCATAACATAACATGGCATCTGAAGTTGCTTCCTTCCCTCGTGTATTTCATGATGCATGATGTACTGACACAACATTGCAGTCTTACCAACGTGCTGATGAAAGATGTATTGTTGGTAGGTATTGGTTTTCGATGAGAAAAGAAACGTACGCTATTCGGCCCCTGTTTTCCTCCTAGAGAGGGTGAAAATGTTTTGTACCCCAGTAAAACTCACCAGTCCTGCACACAATGGAAGGACTCCTGGTTTGTGATGTCATACATAAGGATGAAGCCCATGGCTCCGCGGTAGTAAGCAGTGGTGATGGTCCGGTACCGCTCCTGCCCCGCCGTGTCCTGGAGAGATACAGAACATTATTATTGCTGGTCACAAACAAATGCACATGCATGCACACACAGACACACACACATACACAGTCACACAGATAACTAACAGTTAGTCACAGAGAAAGTCTCCCATCCTTCATGTGTGTATTTATTCTGGACCGGTTTGGCTGGTTGTGATTATCATATGCATAATGCATCGCTGACTGGTTTGGCCGGCTATGATTATCATGTATGCTGCATGGCTGTCATTGATAGGAAGGTCATTATCTATTCACAGATTCTAGAGGTTCAAGTCTCCCCAGTAAAGCCACTGTGGTGGCTGAGGCCTACTGGAAGTGCCATATTGTATTATGTAATGTCTATGGGCGTACAGTAAACATATTGTATAGGGGCTATTGATTGTCATAGCTGGTACTCTAGATAGCATATCAGTCATGTAGCAGACTGTCTGATTCATCAAAAGGAAAATGGCACATGGCCATTTTGTCTGATTTCCAACTCATGTTTGAAGTAGGTCGTTGGAGGGGTCAAAATCCCACTGTCCTTTTGCGAAAACACTAAAACTATCTGTCATCTGTGTTCTGTAGGGAATTCTAAACCAAAACAGTGCTGGGTTACATTAGCTCCAGAGAGGCCTGCTCTGCTCTGTGAATATGGCTATAATTATGTCTGTGTGGTAGCCAGAGGACATCTCTGACCTTCAAAAGCACACACAGCTCAAAGGCTGCCTCCCTCCATCTCCTCCATACAGCAGCTGGGCTGAGCAATGGAAACCCACAATAATACACACTAACACATTGATGTATTGTATGTGCACCTACTTATACACATGCATGAGGGTGTACAGGTGTGTGTGTGTTATTTTTTGTACAATACAATATGCACAGTAGGCCTAAATAATTACTGAGTCCTATATAATGTTTTGAAAGGAAATCATTTGAGCCTTTTTCACACATTGTGCTAATGGTTATCTTGTTTGGCAGACTGTGACATTACTTTACATTAAACATGAATCTAGACAATGCTTTGACTGCTGACTTTCTTCTTGGCTGAATACTGAGGACAAACTGTATGCATCCACACACTTCATTACAATATCGATTCAGGGCAAAGTGCTTGACGATGACCTTTTTTATCTCTGGGTTATTTGAGTGTGCAGCTTTGCTTGTTCTTAGCTAAAAGACACAGCAAGACAGAAAAATCCTGCTGAGTCCAGTGAACAGGAGTTCCATTAGAAACTACCTGACTGAGTTTGTTTATGCATCACCATGGACCACAGTGTGAATAAGCCCAAGAAATGGACAGAACATTTAGTACAGTCAGTGCAGAGTGACAGTAGGGATTGAATCTTACTGGTCAATTCTGGTATACTGTGGCTCGTCAGGAATAGTACAGTACACAAACATGATTATGATAATACATAAAACTATAACCAGTAAACGTAACTGTATTTGCAAATGACTATGACACACTATTTCACGTGATTAATATTGTAAATCCAACAAGGACATCATCCATTATTATAAAATGACCACTGAAGGAACAGTTCTCTCTAAACGCCCAATTATTCATTTGGATGCTCTCTCTGGCAATTCTGTCTCTGTTGAACCTGCTTGTCTTTCCTTCACTGACAAAAAACAATTACCCTTATTACTCAGAATTTAAACTGTTTACATTCAACCCTGCTTTTCTGCTTCCCGATAAAGTGTGTGTGATTTGTGTCCCATGCAAATCAGCTGATTATCTGCTACAGTCCTGTCTGGGACCAATGAATTGGTGGAACAGACAGTAAATATGACAGCGAACAGCATTGCCTCTCTAAGAGAGAGAAAGAGTGGGTGTTTGGAGGAAGAAGGCTTTAAACTGAAGCCTTAGCTGCCTCAGAGCTGCTCAGAAACAAACTCTTCCATCTCCGAAACCTCCTAATTAAAAGAGCCTTAGGCAAAGTCGACCAACCACAGGAGGGGAACACAGTCTGAGAGGAGTGTTATTCGGTGATGATGTCCTTCAGCTAAGGGTTACAAGCATCCTGCTAACGATGACACATCCATCTGTCTCGGTTCTCTACATTGCCCTGTCTCGGTTCTCTACATTGCCCTGTCTCGTTGCCCTGTCTCGGTTCTCTACGTTGCCCTGTCTCGGTTCTCTTCTACGTTGCCCTGTCTCGGTTCTATTGCCCTGTCTCGGTTCTCTACGTTGCCCTGTCTCGGTTCTCTCTACATTGCCCTGTCTCGGTTCTCTACATTGCCCTGTCTCGGTTCTCTACGTTGCCCTGTCTCGGTTCTCTACGTTGCCCTGTCTCGGTTCTCTACGTTGCCCTGTCTCGGTTCTCTACGTTGCCCTGTCTCGGTTCTCTACGTTGCCCTGTCTCGGTTCTATATGTTGCCCTGTCTCGGTTCTCTACGTTGCCCTGTCTCGGTTCTCTACCTTGCCCTGTCTCAGTTCTCTACATTGCCCTGTCTCGGTTCTCTACATTGCCCTGTCTCGGTTCTCTACATTGCCCTGTCTCGGTTCTCTACATTGCCCTGTCTCAGTTCTCTACATTGCCCTGTCTCGGTTCTCCACGTTTCCCTGTCTCGCATTCAATCACTCTAGGCCTTGTTCATACAGATAAGCGGCACAAGCCACCTCAAATGTAATTGTGACTGGATCCTAGTTGGCTCATAGAAATCTATAACAATGTAGAAGTCAGTATACCAGTTGCTTGGTAACCATAACAGGAATGGACAAAAAGATTTGAAGCAGCAAACAATTACGTTTGTTAAGTTTAACTACAAGTGTGTTTTCTGAAAACAAATTACTCAGGAGAAATGGAGGGAATGAATGCTTGGCCAACCATGAGCCATCTAGTTACAACCTGTCACAGTGCTAGATAGTTATTGATCAAGAGTAGGGGACAGGGGAAGGGGCCTGGCTATGGATTGACAGTCTAATGTGGTTGACAGACCAGGGTAATTCGGTTAAAAGAAAGGGAGATTGGACAGGGGAGTTTCTTTTTCCAGACTCCCCTTAACAATTAGTGAAGGCTTTTGTTTCATGTTCAATAGAACCTCCATTAGCCCACTGTTAGGTTAGTCCTCCAAATACTCCTTGGGAGGCTAGAATACAAATGACATGAGAAGACACTGATTATTTCAATAGTTACGAGCCCCTTGGGAATGAATGAGTGCATAATGGTAATGATGAGAGACTGACAATGTCTGAAATAGATTGACAACTCTAGCCTGATGCCGAGCCCCTGTAGGAGAAGAATGAATTTGCCTCTCGAGGCTGATTTATGGTCTCTTGTGTATTTTTCCTTCTAATGGTGAATGTTAGGGTTGGGATATTGTAAACTAGATCTGTGCCTGCGGGCAACTTCTAACAGGAGCCTATAGTTCCTATGACTACTGTAGGTCAGGATGTCTCCTAATATGCATACTACTTATGAGCTAGCGGCAATACACTGGTGATATCAAAATAGATTTCAAAGAGAGATACAAAATATTGAGTTTCTCCATGATGTCATGCAATAAAGTAAGTTGGAGTGTGGTTGCAAAGGCAGAATCATCTTGAAAAGCTCAGCACTGCTTAATGGCTTTTCTGGCCATTGTTAAACTGTTTTGAATGTAGCCATTTTACAGCACTGGTAATCTACTAAAACTGGCATTGACATTTTGAACTTAATACTGTTGAGTATTTAGATCAAATTATCAAAATTACTGTTCATTAACCAAGGCAAGGTAAGATCAATATTGCAGTTGAATGAATAGCTGATATTTGTCCAAACTGTAGTTGAAAAGCTATACTTACATTAGACATGATCTATTACAATAGTAAGTACCCTGGACTTTAGAGACAGACTTACCCAGATCTGCAATTTGATCCTCTTGTCATTCTTGTAGACAGTCTTGACTTTGAAGTCGATGCCCACAGTGCTGACGAAGGCTGAGGTGAAGGCGTCGTCAGCGTAGCGGAAAAGGAAGGAGGTTTTACCCACGCTGCTGTTCCCAATGATCAGCAGCTTGAACATGTAATCAAAGTTCTGGTCCCCGCCCTCCTTCCCTTGAGTGGTCCCCTGAGTGGCAGACATCTGGTAATATCAGGAGTCACAGTGTAAAAGGTCATGACAAACTGAAAATCAACTCATTGGAATTAGAAATGGTACTATTTAAGGTTTAGAAATGTTGCATGGAGGAGGGACGTCAAGGACGTGTAAAAGAAGAATAAATTATTAAGCTAATCACACACAGACCCAGCCTGGTTTCATAGACTAGACATAACATAGTAAACGTAAATCCTGTGACACTCAAATTAATATGATGTTACGTTTGGTATGGTTACACAGGACAGGGGTTACTTAAGGCAAAAACAAAAGTAGTGTGGTTGGTCATATAACGCAAATGTCTAGCATCCCAAAGGTTGTGAGTTTGAATCTCATCAGGGTAAACTTTAACATTTTAGCTAATTATCAACTTTTCAACTACTTACTACTTTTTAGCTACTCTGCAACTACTTAGCATGTTAGCTAAACCTTCCCCTAACCCTAACCTTTACCCTTTAACCTAACTCCTAAACATAATCCTAACCTTAACCTCTAAACCTAACCCCTAGCCTAGCTATATTAGTCAGCTAGCTAACATTAGCCACCTAGTAACATATCATACGTTTTGTAAATTGTTTACATATTCTACCTTTTGCAAATGTGTAACATATTGTACATTTGGCAAATTCGTAATGTAACGGATGTGAAACGGTTAGCTAGTTAGCGGTGGTGCGCGCTAAATAGCGTTTCAATCATCGGTGACGTCACTTGCTCTGAGACCATGAAGTAGTGGTTCCCCTTGCTCTGCAAGGGCCGTAGCTTTTGTGGAGCGATGGGTAACGATGCTTTGTGGGTGACTGTTGTTGATGTGTGCAGAGGGTCCCTGGTTCGAGCCCAGGTTGGGGCGAGGGGACGGTCTAAAGTTATACTGTTACATTGGTGCCGTGACCCGGATCACTGGTTGCTGCGGAAAAGGAGGAGTTCAAAAGGGGGGTGAGTGTAACGGATGTGAAACGGCTAGCTAGTTAGCGGTGGTGCGCGCTAAATAGTGTTTCAATTGGTGATGTCACTTGCTCTGAGACCTTGAAGTAGTGGTTCCCCTTGCTCTGCAAGGTCCGCGGCTTTTGTGTAGCGATGGGTAACGATGCTTCGAGGGTGACTGTTGTTGATGTGTGCAGAGAGTCCCTGGTTCGCGCCTGGGTATGGGCGAGGGACGGTCTAAAGTTATACTGTTACAGTAACATATAATATAAATTGTAATTCGTAACATTTATCATACGAAATGGGTGGTGAACAACCACAAAATGAATACATAGCATACAAAACGTAACATGTCATACTAAATGGCGTGTCTCTGATTAGACTAATATGAAATGCTCAGACCAGATTGACACACCAGTCTCTCAGTTAGGTGTTAAAAGCACAGACTGTGTGTCTGATGGCAGATGGCTATTGTGGAATAAACCAGAAAAGCACTACACACCCTGGAGAATTGAAGAGTCCACCTGTGTTCTACATCCTCACATCTATGTGCCTGCCAATGAACATCAGTCAGATCCTTCACAAGGTGTTTGATCAAATAGGCTTTGATTTATCAAGGGGTATGCCAATCAATTCTACAATCCAATTACTGACTCTAGCAAATACAAAATGTGGAATGTTGAATCGTTCTTGCAAAATTCGCCATCATTTGTCAGCATTCTACAAAAATACAACTAGGCTACAGCAGACATCTTTGTTCCTAATAGCCTTAATGTTTTCACTGTGCCTCAGCAATCTGCCATGTCAAGCATGTGCCTGTTCTGTTTGTTCTGTTACACGAAGAATGATGCTTTCGGTTTTACATCAAGCAAGTCTACAATTGCACTATTAACAACACTGTACAATGTTTCGTAAACAAAATGTCATTTTACCTTACGCAATAAGCTATACAAGGACACATCATTTTAGCTGTTTAATGCGCTAATTTCCATTTTAAAATGTTATGATGAGGACGAAAATATACGCTTCCATTTTGCTACACAGATGTAGTTTTCTTATATTGGATAAAACCTCACAGAATGTTGGATAATCGCAAATACACTGTAATCTATAGTAGCCGCCCTAGGTCAATCAAGTTCTTTCCGAAATTATATCACAGTCTAGAAAAATTGACATGATGTAGAAAACATATCTGACGACATTATAGCAAACAAACCTCATTCGAAGGCTTCGTGTCAGTCAGTGGCTTTTCCTAGTTTATATATAAGGCTGTTGTTATATAAATTCTTACTGTTGGAGACGGTTCTGTTTGAGCCGAGGCAATTTCAGCACCTCGGAGCTGTCCCCGTGTTTTCCCGAAACTGAACGGTTGGAAAGTGTAGTAAGCACGTTCAACGACGTCAAAGTTCACAATATGGGGCATGTAGTCTTTATAATGAAAAAAGCGCTCCAGGAGATTGGAATATTAAAGCGATGTGACTACATCATTCAGCATACAACAAAGTCACTTTGACAACAGCTGTGGGCCTGCATTACTCTTGATAAGCTCAAGAAAACCATTTAAAACTACATGAAGACTGCATAAACATTTTTTTAAAATCTTTTTGTGACCATTTTCATTTTACTAATGAAGTATTTTGGCAACTATAAAATTTCCTCTGTGGCATTAGCAAAAACTATGCTTGCTTTTAGAATAAACAATATTACATTTCACAAATGTGCATTTAGTCTACTACATCAATTTGTTCAATGTAATGATTATGTGTATTTGGAGTTCTGTATAGCCTCATATAAACCTGGATGCTATACAGATAGATGCTGGTAAAATCTTACCTTTCCGTATAAATCCATGTAGGCTCTGCTACCCAATAATAAATAAATAAAACAAAATGTATTGTGATATGAGCCAAATGTTAATGAAAACAGTAAACCTTGACCGATATTACAAGACCTTCTTTCTGAAATTAATTATTTGTGAAGTCAATAATGGCTGCTCGTTCTGAGCATCACTGCCGTCAGTCTCTCAGCCCCCGCCCAGAAATCCTGCTCTGCTTCAGAGAACAGTAAACAGAACAGGAGGTGCTGGTGCACATGATTGATAGCGTCTCTGGCATCGGGCGTGCCGGGGTTAAGCAGATGGAGTCAAGATGTGCAACAATGTGTCAGTTACAATTATGCCTTTATCATCATTTTGGAAAATAGATAAGATCATAAGGGAAAAAATATATAGGGGTAGGCCTATACAGCAAAATACAGCAAATTCAAACATCTAGGTATGGCCTTTATGAGATTTGCAATATTGTCCTTAACCCTTGGATGGGGGATGTTAAAAAATGTGGGAAATATTGTGCCAATGTCACACAAACTTGGATAGTAAATATAGTAAATAGTACAAGGACATTTCTAAGTGACCCCAAACTTGTGAACGGTAGTGTATATATGGATGTCGATTAAGGCAGCCCCCCCGCACCTCTCTGATTCAGAGGGGTTGGGTTAAATGTGGAAGTTGAATGCATTCAGTTGTACAACTGACTAGGTATCCCCCTTTACATTGCCAATATACAATAATATGTCATCATAGTCAACACCCCTCCACATTTCATTCAGCCCATTTATCATCTGTGCCAGGCTCATGTGGCTACTGTTCTAGACAACTGGACCGCACCTGTTCTCTGTTGCTATTTCTGGTCTGACTCGCCTGAGTGTCAGTCTGTTTGTACTTTCATGCCACCTCCCTGTCACTCATGGCCATGACAAACAATGCCAGCATTGGAGTTGGCAAGAGTACAAACCATTCTGGGACCAGGCTATCCCATGGTTACAATTGTGATCAACTAGACCACACCTAATCTATGTTGCTATTTCTTACAGTCCTGAGGGGAACAAAATGCTGGGAGGTATCAGGTTGTCAGACTAGTCTGAGTTAAGGTCACAATAACCTTCTGTATTTTGCACATGTCATTATGATAATAGGCTGAATCTACTGCACAACCAAAGCTGATTTGTGAAGGTGCTGCAGACAAAAGGCAAGACTGGAGACACTTCCAGTGCCATTATGATAATAAATGACTTTGAAGTCTTCCATGTTGCCCTATAAAGCATAATTAATTTGGCCTACATCTGACTAGATTGTGTTATGTAAAATATAAGTGTTTCGGACAATATATCTGATTAAAATGTTATATTGGGTGACGTAACGACACTACCAGACACAACTAAAGTTACATAATGAGATAGACAGGCAATTTCATTGGCTGTAGCGTGGCCACTACCCATTCTTTAGTTGTTGGTAACCTCAGTTATGGAATGAAATTACCTATCCATGTACCAGGAACGGATTTGATTGGGTGTGTTATTTATTAATGACTCATGGGCAGGAATTAAACATTTGGCCTTTTGATTGATGTCTACTGGCCGCCTGAATGGCTCATTGACCTATAAAATAAGGGATTGCTAAAACGGCGCGTCAGGTAGGTCGCAGTTGCAAAGCCAAATGTGCGTGGTTTACTAAATTGTAGCCTATTTGTGCAACTATCTTAAGTAACCAATTTATGTCGTGCAATAATATTACAACGCATGTTTTCTCGTCTACAAATGTGTCTGCAAAATGTTCTATAAAACATACATAGGCTTGCAGAATCAACGTGTATAACATATGTGGGAAATATCTTGCTAAACATCTTGGGTAATGATCAACTCACCAATATTAACGCATGCATTGATATAGTAGCAAATTCGCTTTGAACAATTGTTATGTTTGAAAAGATTTTGATGGCTGAAGTTTCGTAAACAAAAGTTTTCTAGAAATTGCTTTGCACGATCATATAACACTATGGCACCCTCTGCTGGGGGCTTGAATCCTTGCATGTCTATTGAATTACTTTATTAATTGTCGATGTCTATGACACGTTGCAAATGTCAATATCAGAGAAACTCTATTTGCATTGCTTTACAACTACTTTGAATGCCGGCAACAACTTTTGTGTCAAAAATAAACAATGAATCAAGACATTAAGCCTATCCCTGTCTACCTGACTGTTGCCTCTGCTGTTTTGATTGGCCTAGTACAGTATAAATATGGATGCTAACCACTGCTTTATGTAGCCTAATAGAGACAGTTTATCATGGAGGACTCCACAGAATTCATTCTCCAGGATCAAGGCTCCAGGATGGTCCATAGCAGTAAGGACAACCCCGTCCTGACAGTTGCTACTGGGGCTTTGCTTGCTGGCCTCTACGGAATATGGACTATGTTTGCCCTTCCTGGCTTCCGCAAAGTTCCAAGAAGACTCAAGGTACATCTCATTCACATGAATGTGCTCAGGAAGGGCAGTGAAATCAATAAACAGTAATACTCTTAAGAATGCTTAGCTGCTTGTCTTGGAATGCTCCATGTGTGTTTCATGGTGCCTTCAAATTAAGAAAGGGGTGTATGTGGTAAGTCAAATATTTTTAGAAGAACAATTTGGTAAGTCATATTTGTTGGTTGTTTTTTCAAATTACGCCATGATGCAGTGTTTTTGATTAATGGATCCTGTGCTATTCTCTTCACCATCAGGGCCATAGAGAATGGAAGATAGATTGGATCGTCACATGTTTACAACCCTTTGTATGGATGTCTTGGCTGGGTCTTGTTTTGGTCTTGGCTGGGTCATTGATGTCTCATCTTGTATGTGCAAGGCCCTTTGCAAGGCTTTTTCCACCTATGCAGCTGAATTGATGACATTAGGCAGGCTCCATTCAATCCCCTTGCTTTTTTTTTTTTTACAGTAGTGCTTTATTAGTCTACAACTGTAAAACCCCAAGGGATAAGTATGTCCTACCTAGAACCAATTAAGGTGATATACAACTCAGTGGAGTCTCCCACATACTCCGTCCCCTAGTCTGAGTCCCAGTCTGTTTGTGCTACATGCCAACTTCTTGTCAATCGATGTCATGTTTGGCTGGACAATGACCAATGGAGTTAGAAAAAATACAAACAGTTCTGGGACCAGGCTAACCGTCTCCCATATTATTGACTGGCAATATTATTTTCATACAGGTGCCTTACCTGCCCTCGAGTAAAGCTCAGATCGTAAACGTCATGCAGCTGCTGGAGGGACGCAGAGGCAAACTAGTTGATCTGGGATCAGGAGACGGGAGACTGGTGAGTTGGCTCTGGTGAAATAAAACTCTCTGCTATGAACAATAGAGGCTGTGTTCCAAATAGCACCCTCTCCCCTATATTATGTACTTCTTAGAGGACTATATAGGGAATAAGATGCCATTTGGGACACATACTCTGTCTGACACTTACATTTCTCTCAGTTCTAGCAAGGGATCTTGTGTGGCGAGGACAACAAGCAACAGACAAATTATAGTGAAGTCACTCTTTTGCTATAGGTAGTTGTATGACTCAACTTTCATGTACCTTCTTGTCTTAGGTGTTTGCTGCCTACTCTGTTGGCCTCCAGTGTACTGGATTTGAGATCAACTCCATGTTGCTGGCATATGCTAGAGTGAAGGCACGCTGGACAGGAGTACCACCCAGACAGGCAAACTTTGTCAACAAGGACTTCTGGAAGGTACAGTATAGTTCTTTAACATTGTGTTTATTAGACACATACTCTTTACTAAATGTGTTTTCTTTCGTTTGACAGACTGATTTGTCAAACTACAACAACGTGACTGTATTCCTAGCCCCAGGATTGGTAAGCGCTCTATCCATGCTAGGCATCCGCACAGCAAGAACAATTCCTGCTCTTATAATACGATTATTTCTACAATTAGATTTTTAATAACTAAATTATATTCAAACAGTCCTAATTCAGAAATTATTGGGTGTGCTGGATCATTTGACAAGAGAGTGTTGATCTGATTGGTTGATGACTAAAACCAGCCTCTCTGATTGGTCCTCAGATGGAGGTGCTGTGTGAGAAGCTTCTGAGGGAGCTTCCTGATGACGCGTGTGTCGTCGCCTGCCGCTTCCCCTTCCCCCAGTGGCCCCACCGAGCCTCGCAGGGCGACGGCCTCGACCAGGCCTGGGCCTATGACATCAGCACTGTACGCTCAGCTCTGGGCCAGGCATGACCCTATGACCTTATACTGTGCATCGATGACTGGATTAATCCTAATGTCATTCACTGGTTTACACCAAACCCAATATATGCTAATTATCACCCCAAATCAAACCCAGTATCGCCAACTGCTTCTGTCTTTGTGTACATTTTCTTTTTTCATTTATTCAAAAGGCACTCGCACATCTGAGCTATCTTTCTTGCAGGTGCATGGTAACAGTTGAACAAGATGAGAAAAAAGAAGAAACCCGCACACTGCTCTTGATAGTATCACTGCTCTTTAATAAGCTCTATGTGTAGGCCTCATGGCCTTCCTCAGAGCATTTGTGAGTTAAAAAAAAACGTTTTTACACCCTTATGTAGACATAGCTCCACCCACATCCGTTCAATGCATCGAATGGGGTTGGAGTTAAGGGAAAATTATTAGAATATTTGTTATATTTAGTAATGCTTATAACAGTATAACTTTAAACCGTCCCCTCGCCCATACCCGGGCTCGAACCAGGGACCATCTGCACACATCAACAACAGTCACCCACGATGCATCGTTACCCATCACTCCACAAAAGCTGCAGCACTTGCAGAGCAAGGGGAGCCACTACTTCAAGGTCTCAGAGCAAGTGTCAACATAAAACATATTAAATGGGTGTTGTTGGAAGTAGACTAAAGTGCAGCGTGGTCAGCTACATTTTCCTTTTATTGTAAAATGTCGTCAACAAACGAAAGCAACAACCGTGAAGCTTATAGGGCTAACTGCCACAAACAAAGTGAACTACCCACACTGAAGGAGGGGAAAAGGGCTACCTAGGTTTGATTCCCAATAAGAGACAACGATAGACAGCTGTCCCTGATTGAGAACCATACCCGGCCAAAACATAGAAATAAAGAAACAGAACACAAAACATAGAATTCCCACCCCACATCACACCGTGACCTAACCAAATAGAGAAATAAAGCGGCTCTCTAAGGTCAGGGCGTAACAACACGTCTGTCAAACCACAATAAGGACATCAACCCATCAAGCAAGTTTTCATAAATCATTGGTTACAGCGCAAGAAAAACATCAGAGTAATTTGAAATGGTGGCATTAATTCATGTTCACATTTACAACATACCGTATAAAGGCATTACATCATTAAGTCCTTTAGGAAATAATGTCGAGGGTGAAAATCCCAAAACAATTGTATTTTGCTCAGTGTTATTTATATCGCCTCCCATGTCTGATATCTTCACTTTCTCTATGCCACAAATTCTAAAGGTAGAAATGTCATGTTTTTGGTCTTTAACATGTACTGTGACTAGATAATACCTGTCGTTTCTCCTGATTGAACTATTACGTTCACTAATTGTCTGTTTGAGAGAAGCAGAGGTTTAACCTACAGAACACAGCCCACATGGACATTTAATAATGTAAATAATATGGGTGGTGGAGCACGTAATAATGTCATTTATTTGGAACCGTTTTCTTGTATGTGGGTGGCAGAAATATTCACACTCCATCATATTGTTGCACTGTGCACCATTCGGAAGAGGGTGTTAAAGAGCCCGGCTCATTTTCTTTTGTGGCTGACAGTTGGCATGGACCAATTTCTCGCGTAAATTGCTTCCTCCTTTAAACAATAAATCGTGAATTCTTAAATTCAGCTGGCAGAGCTGGGTCCGATGATAAAACATGCCAGTGTTTCCTGACATCATCTCCCACTTTGCGCGAGTTCAAAGTATATGTGGAGGTGAACATTACAGAGTGTTCTTTAGCTTTAGTGGGTCTTTTTTGTAGCACTAATTCCAAATTAAGAGCTTCATTCACACATTGTAATACCAGCAAGAGCAGTTTGTTGATTTATTGAACAATATATGAAGGGTGAGGTGTGTGCCAAGCTTCATTGGTCAAATGTAAAGGAAGGGAATTATAAACATGTCCTTACACTGTAATTAAACCAGGTGCCAGATACTCTTATGTCCCGTGAGAACAAATATGCAGATCATTTGAAGTAATTATGCAAATTAGTCTTTCCCACTGTGGTGTGGAAGTAAGGTTGCAAACTGTGAGAGAAATTAATACAATTCTGTTTTCTGGATGATGTTGACAATGTTTTTTGTTCCCAGCTGGGCTATTGTCTTATAAAATGTCCATTCTGTAGGACCTAGTCATTTTAACTTCCACTGAGTTACAGGAGGCTACTATGGAAAAAGCTAGAAGAGCATTAGTTATCCAGGCTGATCACTGTACTGGCCAGTGTGCATTGATATAGAGGTTAGAGCAGGACATATAGTAGAGAGCCCAGCATTTGTCTGACTTCATGTCATATCATCCCCACTCTAACTAAAAAGGCACGTTAATTGTATTGCCTTTCCACATGCCAAGCAGGTAGGAGAGAGCAGAGAAACAGTAGTAGACCAGTGAGGGAAGCACGGGAAAATTCTTAAGCCAACTCCTGTTGTTTAGATGTGGAGGGAGTGGGGGCTTTGCACGTCCCACGTGCATGTCTCCCCCTTAGTCAGCAGACAGAAGCAGTCACACAGGAGGTGGGAAGGTTGTGCATCCCAAATGGCACCCTATTTCTTATATAGTGCATTACTTTTTACCAGGGCCCATCGGTATCATGTCAAAAGTAGGGAAATCAAGGTGGCACACGGTCTCCGCTAAGAGCCTGGGTCAATGTGATCATAACCCACAGATCTAAAGCCTGCAGAGGGCTCTGCTGTACACCACAGAGTACCCATGGCTGTGCCCAGGAACTATGGTAATCTGCTATGACATACTGGCAGATCGTTAAACTGTATTCCAACCTGGAGGACTGTAAAATAACCACCTGATGGTGCTAGAACCTCAAATTAAAATCAGAGTGGCAGAAAACCATAGTTGTATTAATTTACACTCACAATTTTGTAGCATTTCTATGCGCTGTAGCAATGTATATGATTTTACAACACATACTGCTGTCTCTAACTCTGAATGCTTGGCTATGAAAAGCCAACTGACAATTACTCCTGAGGTGCTGACCTGTTGCACCCTCTACAACCACTGTGATTATTATTATTATTTGACCCTGCAGGTCATCTATGAACACTTGACGATCTTGGCCATATACTGTTATAATTCCCTCAGAGCCTGGTTCCTTTCTGGGTTTCTTCCTAGGTTCCTGCCTTTCTAGGGTGTTTTTCCTAGCCCCCATGCTTCTACAGGGGGCAGCAGGTAGCCTTGTGGTTAGAGTGTTGGACCAGTAACAGAAAGGTTGCTAGATCGAATCCCCAAGCTGACAAGGTAAATATCTGTCGTTCTGCCCCTGAACACTGTTCCTAGGCAGTCATTGTAAATAAGAATTTGTTCTTAACTGTCTTGCCTAGTTAAATAAATAAACTTCCGTATTGCTTGCTGTTTGGGGTTTTAGGCTGGGTTTCTTTATAGCACTTGTGACATCGGCTGATGTAAAAAGGGTTAAATAAATACATTTGATTGATTTATTGATTAATACTGTACATACAGAACACGTGATTTAACCATTTGGTTTTCATCACTGAGTCACACAACTATCAGATTTGATTAGTTGTTATCAAGATTTTGCTTGTGCTTGATATAAGTCTGGTATGTGACACTGTCCCACACCTTGACACTGGGTATATGGTGTTGATGATGATCATGTGATGGTAATAATGAAGATTATAATGATGATGAAGATTAATATTTAGCATTGCAAGATTGGGTAAATATTTTTCATTTTATCCAAGCATTTTCCTTTATCGTAAGCATATAAACACCAGTCATTGACATGCCAGTCATGACTGTGAGGGAGCTCTACCGGACCTCTAGAGTGACGTCGTAGAGCCAGCCAGACAAAGGGGCGGGGCCTACGATGTCATTCTGGCTAGTCAATGAGACCAGGCTGCATATAAACCCAAGCACTCTTGACTGCATTCAGAGTACGAGCAACGAAGTCATCACCTCGCTATGGAATTACTGAGGAATATCTCTCAACAGCCGACGAATAGCAACAGGGTGTACGAGCCCAACCAACCCGGGTCCTGTGAACTGCGGAGAAAGAGAACTGAGGACCACGGTCATGCACCTGCAGAGATGTCGAAGATTATCACGGATCCTGCCACCGGGAAATGTTACTGCCGTGGGAAAGTTCTGGGAAAGGTAGCCATCCAGTGAATTACAACAAAACGCAAATTACGCAAAGACAATATGGTTCTTTATGTGTCTACTTTGGGAATAGTACACTGTTATTCCAAAGCATGCACACTTTAAAGGAACCTGGTAAATATGCTTATCAATATGATTGTGTTATTTTCTTTTCAGGGAGGTTTCGCCAAGTGCTATGAGATGACCGACCTGTCCACGAGTAAAGTTTATGCAGCGAAAATTATTCCCCACACGCGCGTCTCCAAACCGCACCAGCGGGAAAAGGTAAGAGCGCGCACCACTATTCATCATGTATTATTATAATTATAATGTCTATATAGATTGAAACTGAATATCCAGGACATTTGGATAATTAATTAATTAATTGCTTTTAATAATCACTATGATATATCTTCTCCATAGATTGACAGGGAAATCGAGCTACACAGAGTTCTCCACCATAAACACATCGTGCACTTTTACCATCATTTCGAGGATAAAGATAACATCTACATCCTCCTAGAATACTGCAGTAGAAGAGTGAGTGTTAACTGCTACACTTGAATACTAAGCCTTTATTACTGAACTGAACTGAGAAATTCCTGCATACAGTAGCAGCACCTCAAAAGTACAGCCCTTACTGGGCAGCAGACATATTTTCCATAGACTGCTTTGACTGATCTAATATTTATTCCCATGTTATCTTTGTACAGTCTTTGGCACATATCCTGAAGGCACGCAAAGTGCTCACAGAGCCGGAAGTGCGATACTACCTCCGTCAGATCGTCTCAGGGCTGAAGTACCTGCATGAACAAGAGATCCTACACAGAGACCTCAAACTTGGTAAGCATCTATGGCAAGAGACACAATCGAAGCCAGAGTCGTTATCTTTCAATCGGCTTTGGCAAGCACAATGCAGAGGGATTCAAACCTGCAACCTTCACCTGTCAATCTGTAAACCAACCACTATGTTATTGATGACTCAGTAAATGGTACAATATTTGTAATCTTCTTCTCCCCTCCTAGGTAACTTCTTTGTGAGTGAGACGATGGAGCTGAAGGTGGGAGACTTTGGGCTGGCTGCCAAGCTAGAGCCTGCTGGGAACAGGAGGAAGACCATCTGTGGGACACCCAACTACCTGTCCCCTGAGGTGCTCAACAAGCAGGGCCACGGCTGTGAGTCAGACGTCTGGGCCCTGGGTTGTGTCATGTAAGTACATTCTATTTTATTTCAGGTTTTTTGTCAATAGACGGCTCTGTAAAATTCTATTCCATATGTAAATACACTGTTATGACAACCAGTCACCAACTAAGTCTCCCCCTCCGTTCTCCAGGTACACCATGCTCCTGGGCAGACCCCCGTTCGAGACCACCAATCTGAAGGAGACGTATAGATGTATCCGGGAGGCACGTTACTCCCTGCCCTCCTCCCTGTCGCCCCAGGCCAAACAGCTCATCTCCAGCCTCCTGGCCAAGACCCCGGAGGACAGACCTCACCTGGACCACATACTGCGCCATGACTTCTTCTCACAGGTGAGTTAGCTAGCCCTACTCAGCCTCTCTCTCTTGCTCTCTCTGTACCGTATGGAGCATGAGACTGCAAATCTAATTTTGTTTTAAAATTCTGTTTCCTACTTATGATAGGATTGTTTGTCTATATGCACTTTTTCATTCTCCTAACATCTCTCTCTCCCTCCTTCCAGGGTTTTGTGCCAGAGCGTCTTCCTGCTAGTTGCTGCCACTCCGCTCCAGAGTTCCACGTCTCCAGCCCTGCCAAGAGCTTCTTCAAGAAGGCCGCGGCTGCCCTCTTCGGCGGGAAGAGAGACAAGGTCAAATACTACGAGACTCTGAGTGAGTATATCAATTATTCTCCTCATAAGACTGCCTTA
Organism: Oncorhynchus masou masou; assembly: GCF_036934945.1. Lineage (NCBI taxonomy): Eukaryota > Metazoa > Chordata > Actinopteri > Salmoniformes > Salmonidae > Oncorhynchus > Oncorhynchus masou. Next base: position 26,378,734 of record NC_088236.1, on the reverse strand, counting down.
GCCAATGTCGCCAATTATTAAATCAGTTCAAATTTGTTTACCTTGTAAAATTATTATACAATGTTGCTAATTACCAAGTGATGATGAAAGCTGTGGAGTCGTAATCCGCTGATGTATCATGAGTGTTTTTGGCAGATTTCCTATCTAATCACACATCTGGTATGAATGACAGGCTGCAGGGTGAGGCCATGCAGAACATTTGCTGACTGTGTGTTGTCTCTGGTAGATAAACTCACCAAAGAGGAAGAGGAGATCTACAAGCTTCGACATGACCTGAAGAAGACGGTTATCAGCCAGCAGCAGCAGATCAAACAGATGACTGAGGTGAGAAGCTCATCACTCTCTATTTGACCATGATAGTCATGATGAAATCAAATATAAAGTCAACACAGACTACTGTAATGCACAGCGTTAGGGGAGTAGTGAAAAGTCTGATTATGGAAAAGCAATTGTATGAGGAAATACCGAATCATGATAAAGGAATGTGTGAGGCCATGTTATTTAACCCCTCTTTCTTCACCTCAGGATGGAAGGCCACCGTCACCATCTGCTGGGAGGCCTGTCGCCCTGGCAACAGAGGGCCTGCCCCCGACGGCGCGAGACACCATCCGGCTTATTGTCAGGGGCAGTCTGGGTAGCTGCAGCAGCAGTAGCGAATGTCTAGAGGACAGCACCACTGGCAGTGTGGCTGAGACAATCACCAGCGTTCTCAGAGGATGCCTGGAAAACATGCCCAAAGGTAAGCCTAATGCACTTATAATCCTGGAGACATGATTTTGTTGAAATAAGGCAGGTACAGTGTAATTATACTGTAGTACTTACTACCATGTAAAGAAATGATTCTAACACCAATGTTACTTAATATGATAAAGTTGGACTCCCTTTGTTATTGCATATGGTTGAATTGTGTTTTAATCACAACTACCTTTCTGTCTCTAGCGGATGACATCCCCAAAGGGACAGAGTGCAGTAACCTGCAGTGGGTCACTAAGTGGGTGGACTACTCCAACAAGTATGGCTTTGGCTACCAGCTTTCAGACCACATAGTGGGCGTTCTGTTCAACAACGGGACACACATGAGCCTCCTCGCAGACAAGAAGTGCGTACTCTGTTCTCTTTATCACACAACACATCACTCATACCTTAGGAGATTGTTTAGGCTCTATGGGTTTTTACATTCAGCTGTCAGATTGAACATCAAAATGCTTGATGGGCGTAAATAAACAGAAGTGGAAAGTATTGCCGGCTTCAGATGTAAAAGTCAACAAAAAGTAAGCGACAGAGAAGGTCTTTGCTGTCATACTGATAAATACATCTGTTTGGCATGCATCTTGTCCTTCAGAAACATGCAAGTAGTTAATTTTGGTTGCTAACTCTCTTTTCCCTCTGTCTCTTCTCTCTGTCTGTAGGACTGTCCACTACTATGCTGAGTTGGGTCAGTGCTCTGTGTTCTCCACATCTGACGTGCCTGAGCACTTCATAGGTCAGGTGACCATCCTCAAGTACTTCGCTCACTACATGGAAGAGAACCTGATGGATGTAAGTCTAGCCTCTAGCCTCTCCTCTCATCCTCTATTCTTCTTTTCCTTTCCTGATGATCCTATCTTTGACAATCTTTCTATTCTATCTATCCTCTCAGTCATTTCTTCTTACTGTTACCATTTCCCCCCCAAAAATCCTCTTTCCTGTCTTTCCTCCCGGTCCTTCCCTCCACTCTCCTTTCCTGTTCTTCCTCCCGGTCCTTCACTCCACTCTCCTTTCCTGTCCTTCCTCCCGGTCCTTCACTCCACTCTCCTTTCCTGTCCTTCCTCCCTGTCCTTCACTCCACTCTCCTTTCCTGTCCTTCCTCCTGGTCCTTCACTCCACTCTCCTTTCCTGTTCTTCCCCCCGGTCCCTCACTCCACTCTCCTTTCCTGTCCTTCCAACCGGTCCCTCACTCCACTCTCCTTTCCTGTTCTTCCCCCCGGTCCCTCACTCCACTCTCCTTTCCTGTCCTTCCTCCCGGTCCTTCACTCCACTCTCCTTTCCTGTCCTTCCTCCCGGTCCTTCACTCCACTTTTCCTGTCCTTCCTCCCTTCCTTCTTCCTCCTGTCCTATCCTTCACTCCACTTTCTCCTTTCCTCCCGTCCTTTCTCCCCTGTTCTTTCTCCCGGTCCTTCACTCCACTCTCCTTTCCACCCCCCCTCTCCTTTCCTGTACTGCTCTCTCCCTCTGTCGTCTTTTCTCTCCTCCTCCTCCTAGTCTTCTCTCAGTCTAATGATTAAACCTGTTCCTGTGTTTGCTGTGTAGGGTGGAGACCTAGTGAGCCAGTCAGACACGCACATGCCCAGACTCTACCTGCTGCAGTGGCTCAAGTCTGACCGTGCCCTCATGATGCTCTTCAACGACGGCACGTTTCAGGTAAACACACACATCATCACAGCCAAAATAGACATTATGCAAAATAGACACAGTGCAGCTATGGTAAATCCACAGAACACTTCATGTAAATGCATAACACATACATCAGCTAAATATTCAAATCAGTTATTGTCTTCTATTGACTCATAGATATATTTTCAGATAAGAACCCAAATGTACTTATTCCACATTTCAGGCACACTGTTCATCAGTTTTCCAGGGGGGTTAAATATGAGACAATGTACATTAATGTTGGTATTATGCTATTTGTTATATTTTCAGTACTTTATTAATCCATATCTTTCTCTAACAGGTCAACTTCTACCACGACCACACCAAGATCATCCTGTGCACCCAGAGGGAGGAGTACATGCTGACATACATCAACGAGGAGCGTGTGTCCTCCACCTTCAGACTGAGCTCCCTGCTCACCTCCGGCTGCCCCGCAGACCTGCGCCAACGCATGGAGTACTCACTCAACATGCTGCTGCAGCGCTGCAACTGAACCAGGAAGCAGCACCACGCGGGGAACCGTTTATACAGCCGGACAGACTTCAACATGCTACTGCAGCACTGAACAAGGAAGCAGCGGCAGGTGGTGGGAAAGTGAATGGGGTCGGACCTGTGTAAAGCAATGGACTACTGATTGGTAACCTTTGCCAATCTATCAGCAGAGTTGCAGCTGAATCTGGATGGAGAGGCTCTGGAAAGGACAGTGTATTGAGCACAATGACTTTGAACAGAAAAGGGCTGATGTGTATGTTGATAATTGGAGGATAAGATGACTGGATGTTATGTTATGATGAGGGGATGGAGGTACGAATGTGAAAACCATCTGTTTTTGAGGAAGAGTGTGGAAGTGAAGAGGACAGTAACACTGGGCTGGAACCAGATAAAACTGTTATGTTATTGTTATTTTTCTAATGAAAGTATAACCATAAGGGCTGATGGATGCTTCAAACTCGATCCTGGGGCCTCCCCTCGGTGCACGTTTTGTTTTTTGTCCTAGCACTACACAGCTCATTCAAATAACCAATTCATCATCAAGCTTTGATTATTTGAATCAGCTGTGTAATGCTAGGGTAAAAAAACAAATGTGGCCCCAGGGGAGGCCCCAGGACAGAGTTTGGGAAAACCTACACTACAAGACTGTAATGTACACAGCACTTCTGCAGAGGGAGGGGAGGCTGTGTGTGGGGAGAAACACTAGCTAACTTCAAACTGTGATTCATTCTCTGTGAGGATAGATGGACATGGCTGTTTTACTGTGAAGGAGGGGGAGAATGATGTTGATCATACAAGAAGAGCCATTACACTGTTAGACATTGGAAAAAAATAACTTATTGTGTACAAAAGTGAAGTATTTAATAAATATACAACTTTTTCAAAAAATATGTTCTGTGATATGACTGAGTTATTGGGGTTTGCACATATCAAATGGTCTGTCTCTATTTCAAGCGTTTATGGTTGAATTGTGTTTTAAAGATTGCTATGAAATGGTTGCTATTCTTAGAGATACAATGAACTACCTGTCTTAGTGAAACTCTCCCCAGGTGTAAAACATTTCCCGGCTGTTTTGATTAAGAACTTTGAAATACTGACAGAATGAATTCCACAAAGCCTCAGGCAATACATTATACTTTAAACTCACTTGCATTTACATTCCGACAGTTAAATTTTTACTAGTTTCCCATGTCAGCAGTTTCTAGTGCATTCACATGTCAGGGAACAGAGGGAGACTTGAGGGATGTAAGGGAGACGTGAGGGTCTGTTAAAGCACTTTGGTGAATTGAGGAAGCTTGACGATGATTCAGAGTGCAGCATTGGTAACATTGACATTGGAGCTGGAAAATGACACTACTTTAATTTCCTCACCGGAAATAGCTGATTGAATTGGTTGTTGTGAGGGTGGATGGTAAAGGAATATGGAGTTAAGGGTGGATGAGGTTGAGGGTGGGTGGATGAGGGTAACTCTTGAGAAATATTGAATTTATACTTTCAGATTGTCTATTCTTTTGCTTTCTCAATTGATAGCCGTTCCAAGTTGCTTTGTAAGAACAACCCCCCTTTCACAAAAACTCCCACGGTACCTAACATCATCACTACACTTTAGACTTATGAGTTACCACACCCAGTCTCAGGATGTTAACTCTGGAAGTTATTTTGGTCTCTACTGAGTTAGGTAAATTAGGTTTTTTCTTGCACCTCATTTGTGGAACAATCTTCTAAATGTTCTTAAATGTGATGTTTTAGTGCTTCTAGGGCAATTCAGAAAGCTGATTCAGGACCTTATTACTGATAAATGACTGTTTTTTATGACTGTTTTTCTTTCTGTTTGCATTTGGTATTTATGTTTTGATATGTGTATATTCTGTCATTTCTGTCATTCTTTTTACTCACCTGTAAAATAGACCTTGGTGTCACCATGCCTCCCTGATAAAATAATGGTTAAATGAATGAATTTAAATAAATGTCGTAAAATTATGCCGCAGTTATTATTGCATCAGTGCTTGATGTTCCTGTTTGACTATTTAAGATCATCTTTCCCATAGAGATCCTATTGAATGACTAATTCCTAATTGTATGATATTTGCTTTCACCTTGTTTGACTTCGTATCCATAGAAACAGGTAGAGCTCGATCAAGAATTCTATTTCTATGGGAAGGACTTTGGTTACGTAAGAGAGAGACATACAGTCCTCGTGACAGCCTGGTCCATGACGTGGTTCTCCTCGTCAGCCTGCCTCTGACCTCAGCTCTGCCTGTCTATTCATCTTCTCATTCTGTTCTGATGAGGCCTGTCCCTGGCTCACCCTCCATTTACAGTTCACAGATATTCAGCATTGCATCGCATAGAATTGATGATAATGATAACGTAATAATAGCATTTACTGAGATAGTGGTTTAACATTGAGTTGGATTACATTTCCCACCACTTATTTATTCACTTCCTGAAAAATGACTTGTCTGTTGTTGACAGGTTCTGTTATTAACAGCAGAGCCTGAGAGCGTCAGTGAACCATGAGGTATTCAGACCTGAAAGTGGAGTGTCTTTAAAATGATTGTCTTGTCAGCCAAGGCACTGAATCCTGTGTGTGCATGTGCGAGTGTGTGAATGTGTGTGTGTGTGTGTGTGTGTGTGAGTTTGCGTATGTGTGAGTGTGTGTGAGTGTGTTTGTGTGTGTGTGTGTGTGTGTCTCTGTGTGTGTTTGTGAGTGTTAAGAGAAAATATGTATACAGCTAACCTCAATTACTGTACATGATGAGTCATCTTCAGTGGTCGAATATCTTTTCTCCTCCAGTCATTATATAAAGACAGGTTAAACATGTATTATCTTGGATATCCATCTTGAATGACTGTCTTTTAAAAATGTACCCCATTTTTCACCCCAATTTTGTGCTATCCAATTACTAGTTACAATCTTGTCTCATCGCTGCAACTCTCCATTGGGCTTGGGAGAGGCGCCAAGTTGCACTGTTTCTTAACACACTGCTCGCTTAACCCGGAAGCCAGCCGCATCATTGTGTCGGAGAATCAAACCTCAGGCTGCAATGTGCCACTCGGGATGCTTGAGTAACTTTCTTGAAGGTAAATTATACATGCTCCTCATACATAAACATGAACACACAACGAGACAAGGCAGGAAGTACAAGAGGAAGGAACAGGCGGCATTATTTATGACACTTCCAGGTCTCAATTCATGTGGTTTGACATCGACAGCCTCTGGAGTCGGTGGTTCCTTCGGTCAGAGTCACACAAATAAACTACAAACGCTGACATCAAATGATGTGACGCATGCCATGCAAGCCAAGACCAATATGCCCCCTCTTCTCCACATCCAAACACATTTCAGGAGGTCAAACATCCTGCAGAAAAGGAATAGTACGTTGGCTAGAGTAGTAGGAGTTGCATGATACCACCTCAATAGTTGGCACAGATCTAGGATCAGTTAAGCGTCTTTCCATCCTAATCTCATCAAGTAAATACCAAACTCACCAGAGATCAGCTTCTGGAGGTACCTTAATCCAACTGTTATTGAGTCAGCATAGCAGACTGGCCCAGTTGCACAATCTTAGAGGATTTCTTAACCAACATTAATAATTTACAGCAGCCTAGCTCATTTAAAAATCCATTTAGATAGTGGAGTTCAGTCCTAACATAAAGACTAAGCTCAGAAGATGTTCTTGGGAGTGTCAGTGTCTGCCAACAATCTGTTCACTTCAGATTATGCAGGTTCTTCAGCTTCCTCAAACACAAACTGCTTCATGTCACATTGTCAGCAGAGAACTCCTAACATGTGCACAGGCTTAGCAAGAGAAACTCTAAGCTAGGGTGCTAGAGGGGATCTTTCTCCCTCAACTATCATCACAAAGTTTTCTCTGGGCAAAAGTGTGACTCACAGCTTCTTTAAAGTAGCCTGTGCCACAAATAGAACAGTGTATTTTCACATGCTGCTACCCTGACTCCAAGATTAAAACTGCCTTTGATAATGTTTAATTCACAAGTTCTGAGTCTTGGATTTTATACCGTATGATTATTGTTACAGACTGAACAGTAAGTACCAAATGGGGAACATTACGTCAGTTCACAGTTGGAGTAACTTTCTTCCCAACAGTACACTCCTTTTTTTAAACTGGTAAGTGCACACTGAGGGAAGGAAGCAATTACTAAGTTCCTCTTTGCTGTATGTAGCTGTACGTTCTTTGAACCAGAGCCACATATTTAGATGATACATATAAGGCTAAGCTTTGAACCAGACATGAAACTAAGTTTGTACCTATTCCATTGTGTGAGTTCAGACAGTCTTCTCAATAAACAAATAAAGATTTTCAAAATCACTTTCTGATCATATTGCGTTAACCTTCATATTGTTTAATCACAAATCCCAAACCATTAATGCAAACCATTCAACTCATAATGTAAGGGTTTTCCTCTGGTGAAGGAGAAGTGGAGCAAAATGCAGCGTGGTGGTTATTCATGTTCTTTAATAAAGGAACTTGACATGAAATAACTAACAAAACAATAAATGTACGAAAACCTAAACAGTCTTCTCTGGTGTAGACACAGAGACAGGAACAATCACCCACAAACACACAGTCAAACCTAGGCTACCTAAATATGGTTCCCAATCAGAGACAATAACTAACACCTGCCTCTGATTGAGAACCATATCAGGCCAGACATAGAAATAGACAAACAAGACATCCAACATAGAATGCCCACTCAGATCACACCCTGACCAACCAAAACATAGAAACACACAAAGCAAACTATGGTCAGGGTGTGACACATAATAAAAGTGAAAACAATGAGTAGGTTTTCATCTGGCTCATGCATATTGTAAGCTCTCCATGCAAGCCTGTGCATGTCAGAGAGCAGAGCACAGTTCTAGATGTGAGAATTCAGCTGTACTGTACGCTCTCCTGGTATTTTACAGGGCACACAGAGCTAATGGATGTATCTAGTCCTGCCCATTCATGCAGCTTAGCACTGCAGGAGGGATGGCTGTTTAGCTTGGCTCTACCCTCTGGGCCTGGTTGGCAACGAGAACCAGGGCTAGTAAAATGGATATGCGTAAGCACGTGAGTACCCACAATGCCATGACAGTCTGCCAATACCCAGCCAATCAGTTCCTGTTAAATCCAGCCCGTAAAATGGCAGCATCCCTTGAGCCTAACTGAGTACGATGTATTTTCCCTTGGACACTGACCTAAGGTCAGTTTTCAGTTTTCCCTCTATTAACCCTCTGTTAAATTTAGGATTGGGCAGTTATGCTGATCCTATATCAGTGCATATGGGTAACTTCAGCCTAACAGATGTATCCCCAAAGATACATCCGCTCCATTGACTGACACTTCAGTCAGGTTAATATGATGATTGACAGCTCATCCACAGTAGTGGATGAATGAAAAAATCTATCACAAACTAATAAATTGAAACGACTTGGTACACAACCTGCGTTGTAGGAGTGTCGTAACAGCTGTCATGGTTCATGAGTATTTATGAGAAGAAGATCATTTGTAGGCTGACGGATGACAGGCGTGACTGATATGTAACATGTGTGCATCATAAATATGCATAATGTAGCAGTATGGTGTGAGAGGTGCACAAGGCTGACCACTGCTCTCCAGAGGTGGGTCTGCTTTCCCTCCCATTATATGACGTCAGGAGGCAGAGCGGACTTCCTTGAAGTGAAGGGATATCCTGTTCCCCTCTCCAGGACATACATCTGTCACATGCTAGGATGGATCTTTTCCTGTCAATGAGGCAGATTCATCAGTAATGTGAACAACACCGAGCACAAAACACAAGGATTAAGCCTAGTATTGATAGTTAGTTGGACTAAGTGTTAAAGTTAGGCTAATTTACTGGTGTTAAACATGCTTGCTGTATACATTGTGATGGTGATTTATGAACACAATACTGTAGATGTATTTTAGCAGCACATTGAGTTGCAACTTGCCTGAAATTTCCCCTCCTCTCAGTCCACCCAAGTAATGATTCTGCTGCTGTCACAGGATCTCAACAATCAATGACATTCATTAGATTTGGCACCAGCCTGGCATCTGCTACTGCATGCCACACAGAGGTCAACTTCTCTCCCTCAGAAAGTAATACATAAATCAGGGAGAAAATATGCTACTGTTCTTAAACAGCAGTGTTACAAGCCTGTTCTTCCAACATATGCTGTAGGAGCCTCCCTAAATGTGAACACCCTATGGCCTTTGCCAATAGGTTTGGACAAACTTTGGCTGTTGCCCCTCAATCTCTACAATATCATTAAAACACACACCATTTTCTTTGTATTTCACTACTGAACACATCAGCCTCAACACATCCTCAACACATCAGCCTCAACACATCAGCCTGAACACATCAGCCTCAACACATCAGCCTGAACACATCAGCCTCAACACATCAGCCTCAACACATCAGCCTCAACACATCAGCCTGAACACATCAGCCTCAACACATCAGCCTCAACACATCAGCCTCAACACATCAGCCTCAACACATCAGCCTGAACACATCAGCCTGAACACATCAGCCTCAACACATCAGCCTCAACACATCAGCCTCAACACATCAGCCTGAACACATCAACCTGGCACTTATCAACTAAACAGGATAGAAATGCCCCAGTAATATTAGTATGGCGACAGTTTGAGGTCAAGTTCCCAGGGAGACACAAGTGTGCATTATCGATCTAAAACCATCATCTATTTATTAATCTTGTGTTTCTCTGACTCAACAGTGTTTCTGAGCTACGTGGGAGTGTTTTTACTGGGTGAATGTCACAGGCAACATTGGAATTAGGAGGGTTGAAAGTCAACTACTGGGCGTGGATAGACCAACCTTCTAATGTGTTAATCCATTATTGTGGAAGTGACATTCCATTCTTGCTTGTCACCATGAAATCTACACTTGTTTTAATAATGTTCTGTCAAGCTAAACTCAAGTCGCCCTCGCTTTCTTTTAATTCCCAAAACATGAATGGTGTTTTTAAGCAAGCACACACAGCTCAAAGCTATTTGGCTTTGGCATTAAATTGTTTGTCAAGCAGAGACATATAATTGATATCTGACAATTACGCAGCAAACACAATTATCAGTGGCAGGTATCACTGTTTACAGCTAATGCTAATTTCTCCAACACACATTCATTAGCCTCCATCTGCCTGAGGGATAATCAAAGAGAAACAACATTATCTTCCCCTGGCTGGGAGGGAACAGAGCAGCTATGTGCAAGGGGTTGGTGGGCTTTCCAGAGGAACACTGCTAGTTGTGAGTGTGACTAAATACAAACTGGTGGAGCATCTAACACTGACGCTACAAATGAGACAAGGGTTTAAATACACAGCTTCATGTTGAGGTTCGCTTCACAACACACATGGAGGTAACTCCGGAGGTGGGGGACCAGAGATCTCTATATCATGACTCACCGTGGCTTTCAAGGTGTGGGTCGACCCACACACACACACTGCACCTCCCTCTGAGGCATGTTGGGTTTTGCTCTGCTCAATGTCCAGAGTAACTCCACAATAACTTCAGAGACTCAGCCTTTAATATAGCATTCAGTGTGTTCAGTATATCCACTCTGACTGTCCTCCAGTGTATTGATGTTGGAGGCCAGTGTGACTCGATTGCCATGGTAACAGTTCATGTTTTGATGTACAATAGTAATGATGACAGTATCTACTTCATGGTCTGATAAATATGTATATAGTACAGGAAATCTGCAGATATTGCAGCAGCTAACACAAGATGATATAGGCCTATCTGTCATTCTTAGCTGCAATGACGATGTTTACAAATTACTCTGCAAGTTAACATCTCTTTTCACAGCACAAGGTTTGGGTACATTAAATAACATGGTGATATTGTTACACTGGGTGATAAATGGCCCAGTCTCCATCTATTTCTATGCATCTCTTTCTCCCTCTCTCTCCTTCCATCACTCCCTCTCTCTCCTTCCATCACTCCCTCTCTCTCCTTCCATCACTCCCTCTCTCTCCTTCCATCACTCCCTCTCTCTCCTTCCATCACTCCCTCTCTCTCCTTCCATCACTCCCTCGCTCTCCTTCCATCACTCCCTCTCTCTCCTTCCATCACTCCCTCTCTCTCCTTCCATCACTCACTTTCTCTCCCTCTCCTTGGTGCTTCACACATGTTTTCCACAAAGCCACAACAAGTCGCTAATCCATCAATGATAAACTCTGGATTGCTGATGCCATGTATTGGCCATCCAGAGGCTTTGAAGCCACCGGTTGGCCATATCGGCACTCCCCAGTAGGAGCAATTCTCCATAATAATTCATAGAATTATTCATAGAATTCATTTTATATACAGTATATATATATTTTTAAAAAGTATTAGTATTTTTAGCTCACATGATATAAATGAAAAGTATGCGTCAAGGTGCCTGTAATAGAATACGTGGCAAAAACAAATGTAAACATTAATATATGCATTTCTATAGCTGCCAAAAAACTTTTTACAATGGTGGGGGCGTGCCAAGATGGAGGCACGATGGCTTCAACACAGCGCCCCTTATCAGTCGTCTAGTGTACATATAATAATTCTAATGCATCCCTGTGGTTTTCATCAAGCCAGTGAAACCATGGAGCACGTCAACACTCACCTTCTCTACAGTAAATAATAGAACATAAGCCATAGGCAAGTCTACATCAGTATATTTACAATCCTACTTAGTTAGAACTAGGGACAGGAGTTTTTTCTGAACAGAGTTTTTCCTAGGTTTTTCCTGCGCAGGTCACATGGTTATGAGAAACTCCATAGCCAACTCAAAGCAGCCAGGCATATCAAACAAACTGATCGCTGAGTTAAATATCTCTGATACAACCAATGCTCCCCTGGCATTTCTTCAGACCCCATGGCACAGCACTAGAAAAGAGAAATGCCATGTGAAATGTTATCAGTGGTTCTCCCTCTGGGGTTGGCACAGACACACGGCCAGAGCGCTGCTCCACATGGTGACGTACGTCTATCTGGGGAGAGAGATACCCTCAGGCTTCCTCCAAAATCCTGGTGAGGCCTGACAGATATGGCATTTCAGAGCTACACACACGCACACACACACACACACACACACACACACACACACACACACACACACACACACACACACACACACACACACACACACACACACACACACACATTCAGACAGACACACACACTCAGACAAACACGCGATAGAGGTTCCCATCAATCAATTCTCTGAATCATTTCATTGGGATAAGCTACTGAAGCCTGTAGCCTTCTCCTGTAGAGTCGTTTTGGGTGTAAAGAAGAGATTTGAAGAGGAAACATAGCTTTGCTGTTCAGGTTACACAAGAACTGACGTCTAACCATCCTTTCTTTAAAATAGCTGTATGTCCTGTTGATGTCATTGCTATAGAAAAATGTTTACATAACCCAATGAAACATTGTTCTGCGCAGATCCCCTCAAGACCGGGCAGTCAGTTACAATATTGTGTTCCTCTTCCCAGAACTTCAGTATCCATTGTACATCTGGCCACTCTCAGTCATTGACCGAAAAGCTTTGGGTGCTCCCTGTGTGAACCACAGGAGGTTGGTAGTAACTTCATTACGGAGAACGGGCTCGTGGTAATGACTGGAGCGGACTTGGTGGAACGATAACAAACACATCAAACACATGGTTTCCAGATGTTTGATGCCATTCCATTTGCGCCATTCCGGCCATTAATGCCATTAAATGCCATTAAAGCTGCTGCGGTCATTCCCCTCTTCAAAGGGGGAGACACTCTAGACCCAAACTGCTCCAGACCTATATATATCCTACCCTGCATTTCTAAGGTCTTCGAAAGCCAAGTTAACAAACATATCACCGACCATTTCGAATCCCACCGTACCTTCTCCGCTATGCAATCTGGCTTCCGAGCTGGTCATGGGTGCACCTCAGCCACGCTCAAGGTCCTAAACATATCATAACTGCCATCGATAAGAGACAATACTGTGCAGCCGTATTCATTGACCTGGCTAAGGCTTTCGACTTATTGGCAGACTTAACAGCCTTGGTTTCTCAAATGACTGCCTCGCCTGGTTCCCCAACTACTTTTCTGACAGAGTTCAGTGTGTCAAATCGGAGGGCCTGTTGTCTGGACCTCTGGCAGTCTCTATGGGGGTGCCACAGGGTTCAATTCCCGGGCCGACTCTTTTCTCTGTATGCATCAATGATGTCGCTCTTGCTGCTGGTGATTCTCTGATCCACCTCTAAGCAGACGAAACCATTCTGTATACTTCTGGCTCTTCTTTGGACACTGTGCTAACTAACCTCCAGACGAGCTTCAATACCATACAACTCTCCTTCCGTGGCCTCCAACTGCTCTTAAATGCAAGTAAAACTAAATGCATGCTCAACAACCGATCACTGCCCGCACCTGCCCGCCCGCCCAGCATCACTACTCGGGACAGTTCTGACTTAGAATATGTGGACAACTACAAACACCTAGGTCTCTGGTTAGACTGTAAACTCTCCTTTCAGACCCACATTAAGCATCTCCAATCCAAAATTAAATCTAGAATAGGCATCCTACTTCGCAATAAAGCATCCTTCACTCATGCTGCCATATATACCCTCGTAAAACGGACCATCCTACCGATCCTCGACTTCGGTGATGTCATTTACAAAATAGCCTCCAACACTCTACTCAACAAATTTGATGCAGTCTGTCACAGTGCCATCCGTTTTGTCACCAAAGCCCCATATACTACCCACCACTGCGACCTGTAAGCTCTCGTTGGCTGGCCCTTGCTTCATACTCGTCGCCAAACCCACTGGCTCCAGGTCATCTACAAGTCTTTACTAGGTAAAGCCCTGCCTTATCTCAGCTCACTGGTCACCATAGCAGCACCCACCTGCAGGTATATTTCACTTGTCACCCCCAAAGTCAATTCCTCCTTTGGCCGCCTTTCCATCCAGTTCTCTGCTGCCAAACTTACCATCCTACCGATCCTCGACTTCGGTGATGTCATTTTCAAAATAGCCTCCAACACTCTACTCAACAAATTGGATGCAGTCTATCACAGTGCCATCCGTTTTGTCACCAAAGCCCCATATACTACCCACCACTGTGACCTGTACGCTCTCCAAACTGACCATCCTACCGATCCTCGACTTCGGTGATGTCATTTACAAAATAGCCTCCAAAAATCAAACTGCAAAAATCGCTGAAGCTGGAGATTCTTATCTGCCTCACTAACTTCAAGCACTAGCTGTCAGAGCAGCTCACAGATCATTGCACCTGTACATAGCCCATCTGTAAATAGCCCATCCAACTACCTCATCCCCAATACTGTATTTATTTATTTATTTTGCTCCTTTGCACCCCAGTGTCTCTACTTGCACATTCATCTTCTGCACATCTATCACTCCAGTGTTTAATTGCTATATCGCAATTACCTTGCCACTATGGCCTATTTTATTACCTTACCTCCCTTGTCTTCCCTCATTTGCAAACACTGTATATATACATTTCTATCCTGTTTTTTCTACTGTATTATTGACTGTATGCTTGTTTATTCCATGTGTAACTCTGTGTTGTTGTATGTGTCAAACTGCTTGCTTTATCTTGGCCAGATCACAGTTGTAAATGAGAACTTGTTCTCAACTAGACTACCTGGTTAAATAAAGGTGAAATAAAAAAAGAAAACATTTAAATTATTATGAGTTGTTCTCCCCTCAGCAGCTTCCTGCGAGTCATGTGAAGGGTAGCAGGTGCTAGTGCTGTCAAGGAAAATGAGCGAGACATGTGAAGGGTAGCTGGCAGGGACATGGGCCAGTACTGTCAAGGACACTGCTTTTGCGTCAGACTGACAACTCAATTGATGAAGTCAATCAATAAATTGTTTACGATAATAGACTGGCTGTTTCCACTTAGCCTGCCATCGAGCTGAGAGTAGGAAGCACTGCTGTTTCCATAGCAACTCTCCACCCACCCCCAGCACAAAGGTACATCCGGTGGTTCTGTTAGTCGCTCTATTTTACTGCCTAATCAAACATGGTCAAATCAATTGATGAACACAGATAGATTATGCCCCCTTCTTTTCAGAACAGACTGAATTGAACACAGGAGATGGTGGCACCTTAATTGGGGGGACAGGTACATGGTAATGGATGGAACGGAATCAGTGGAATGGTATCAAATACATCAAACACATGGTCCATTCACTCCGTTCCAGCCATTAATATGAGCCATCCTCCCCTCAGCAGCCTCCACTGGAATTGAAATAGGATTGACCCCTGGTATTGACAACTCTACTAACATATCTCTCTTGCCATAAACACTACAAGACCAAAAGTATGTGGACAACTGCTCGTCGAACATCTCATTCCAAAATCATGAGCATTAATATGGAGTTGGTCCCTTGTGTGCTGCGATACCAGCCTCCACTCTTCTGGAAGGCTTTCCACTAGAAGTTGGAACATTGCTGCGTGGAAATCCTCCACTAAACTTTACACTTGGCACTATGCATTCTGGCAGCTAGCGTTCTCCTGGCATCCGCCAAACCCAGATTAGTCCGGTGGACTGACCGTTGTTGAAGTGTGATTCATCACGCCAAAGTGGCGAGCTTTACACCGCATGGTGATCTTAGGCTTGTGTATGGCTGCTCGGTCATGGAAACCCATTTCATGAAGTTCCCGACAAACAGTTATTGTGCTGACATTGCTGTCAAAGGCTGTTTGGAAGTCAGTAGTGAGCATTACAACCGAGGACAGACGATGTTTACACGCTACGCGGGCAGAAAATTGATGAACTGACTTGTTGGAAAGGTGGCTTCCTATGAAGGTGCCACGTTGATAGTCACTGATCTCTTCAATAAGGCCATTCTACTGCTAGTGTTTGTCTATGGAGATTGCATGGCTGTGTGCTCAATTTTATACCCCTGTCAGCAACGGGTGTGGCTGAAATAATCAAATACACTAATTTGAAGGGGATTCCACATACTTTTATATATATAGTTTAACTTGAATTTTAAAAAAATGAATACATTTTTTATTTTACCTTTATTTTACTAGGCAAGTCAGTTAAGAACAAATTATTATTTTCAATGACGGCCTAGGAACAGTGGGTTAACTGCCTGTTCAGGGGCAGAATGACAGATTTGTACCTTGTCAGCTCGGGGATTTGACTAGTCCAACGCTCTAACCACTAGGCTACCCTTCCGCCCCAATAAGTCGAGTACTGGTTTACTGTTTACCATGCAAGCTGACAATGCTTGGTGTAAATGTTTGTCAGGCCACACATCCCAGTGGATATCCTCGGTTTGGCCAGGCAGGCGGATGATAGGGGAACAATGCTCCCAGAGAGGGTTGAGGGGCAAGGGGAGGTGGGAGGGTGTGTATTATCCAGAGGGACAAGAAGAGATTTAATCCTGGAAATGTTGTGAATGACAGACACTTACAGCATACCTGGTGTCTTGGTGGTGACGTCTTTAATGATCCTTATTAGTTGATGTGTGTGTTTTAGCCCTTTGGTCTGACCTGAGCAGTATAGTACCATATACATCATGTAACGTAAAGTAGCAAAACAGCTGTGGAAATCTTATTTGAATTGGAGGATGACTCCAATTCCCCAGTAACATGTTGTCTCCCCCTCTGCTTTGATTTTCTTCAATGGGATGTTCATCCAATGCACAGAATAGAATAGAACATAATAGAATAGAACAGAACATAATAGAACAGAACATAATAGAACAGAACAGAATAGAACAGAACATAATAGAACAGAACATAACAGAACATAATAGAATATAACATAATAGAACAGAACATAATAGAACATAACAGAATAGAATAGAGCAGAACAGAATAGAATAGAACAGAACAGAACAGAATAGAATAGAATAGAACAGAACAGAATAGAACAGAACATAATAGAACAGAACATAATAGAACAGAATAGAACAGAATAGAACAGAATATAACAGAACAGAAAAGAACAGAACATAATAGAACAGAATAGTAAATGCATATACAAACCACACTGTTACACTGTAGGTGCAATGCAGTTTTTGATTCCTCTCTGGTTTGTCTCATCCTCATCCATATAAGGACTTTGCTCTCCTCCTCTTCTCCTCTCGGGTGAGCCTAGTCTACCTTCCGTGCAACGGTGTTGTTGTCATACACTGATGCTCTCAATGCTCACCTGTGTAAATGTTTGGATGCTACGCCACAGTCTGAACCCCTAATCCATGCTGACAGATTGATGCTCAGGAGAGGGGAACTCTGAGGCAAACAGGGTTACTCACCAGACAGTGGTTTGTAAGGATGACTCTACATCTGTGTGTGTGTGTGTGTGTGTCTCAGCCTTTGTGTGTGTGTGTGTGTGTGTGTGTGTGTGTGTGTGTGTGTGTGTGTGTGTGTGTGTGTGTGTGTGTGTGTGTGTGTGTGTGTGTGTGTGTGTGTGTGTGTGTAGAATTACCTTGTTGTTTGACTCACGGTTTGGATAAATCAGTGCCCGTCACGTGTGTGAGTAGGTAATGTATTTGCATGTGAGCGCAAGGGTTTGTGTTCAGCACATGCATTGAGCTCTGGATTAGCCATTAGCCTGTGACTAGACGAGATATATGTTCGCTGATTAAAGATATAAGGTATAATACAGCACATATTCCCCAGCCCCCACATGCAAATTACTGATACTTGATAGGACATTCTCACTAACAGCACAGTTTACAGTAATAATACTTGATTGGACATTCTCATTAACAACACTGTTTACAGTAAGGATTCTTGATAGGACAATCTCACTAACAGCGCAGTTTACAGTAATGATACTTGATAGGACATTCTCACTAACAGGACAGTTTACAGTAATGATACTTGATTGGACTTCCAACAGTCTCACTAATAAGCTATAATACCTTCAGCCACTGTACCGTGCAATGTGTTTTTAGAAACCACACCAGAGGCGGAATAAGGGCATACAAATGCTTATTGCCATACATGCGTAGGAAAAAGCACTTGTCATGCCACTATATTCCCAATCAACCATAGTCCAGCCTACATCATCATCCACTCCTTACAAACTGATAGAGAGGATCTTACTCTATGCTGAAGGACACAAAGACAAAAAAAGAAAACATTCAGTCTCTGGCCTTGAACATGTTCAGACAAGAATCGCTTCAACTCCAGAATCTCACATACACCACCATTCTCTAACATGATATGCTAGTACAGCACATTCTCCACCATGTGGTTACCACACATTGATGATACATTGGATTTGTTCATTTTCTTTTGTGTATAGAAGTGTGTACATCCATTGTCCAAAGAAGGAAAATAATTTAGAGATTGAGCTCTATCTCTGTCTGAAGTTGGCGGGTGGTTGGCACCAGGTACTGCATCTTGCCCTAGAGATATGGGATAAGATGCCTATCATCTTACTGTCTCAAGGTATAGTCATCTCTGGAAGGAACACACACACACATGCACACGCACGCACACACACACACACACACACACACACACACACACACACACACACACACACACACACACACACACACACACACACACACACACACACACACACACACACACACACACACACACACACACACACACACACACACACACACCAGAGAGTACTTTAATACTTTTAAGCCTTGCTGTTGAATGATCCTTGTCCTTTAAAAAAAAATCATCTTTAGTTTTAAAGCTGATGGAAAGTGGAGCACCAGGAATAGAGGAGAATCCAGGCAGTCAGCGTTCAGTGATGTTATCTTTAACTCAATGCCCAGGCATTGAAGGCTGTCATAGTGCTATTTGGTGTTCTGTTCCACCAAACAATTATTTTAGCGCTATCATGTATTTTTATCATCCTTTTGCCTGATTTGTGAATTTTCCTCCTGCAGAAGTTTGGGGAAGTTGGATGGTGAGATAAAGGTGACAGACAGAATGGTGTCTCTATCTCTCCTTCTCGGCAAAGACACGAGGTAATTGTTGAAACTGTATCTTGAACCTGAGCTCTGGACACTCTGTGGCTACAGATGTTGGACCATTAATCTAACATTGCCTTACAGGCCTTGAAAAAGGCATTGCAGCCAAACCATCAACAATAAAGTCCCTAATCTATCACATTGCCTTATCTTTTCTTTAACTGTATAAACACACCAAGCTCCAGAAGTGTGTGTAATAGAACGATGAGCTATGTGTCAAAGGGAGTACTCTTAACATTCTCACATAAAGCTCTCTTTAATTTCTCCCCCATCAGCCAGAGGCAGATACTGGGAGTCAGAAGAAGACCACAGTGACACCAACACACACCCCAGATGAGATTGAAAGACCAACTATTGGTCTGGGAAACGATGTGTGTGTCACACCCGCTGCCAGACACAAGTACTGCCATGGGCCCAGAGGCATGGTGTCTTTAAAAATGCATTATGCTTTTACCCCACTATATCGGCTTGTGTAATAGTTAGACGTGCTCTGCATGTACTCTACATCACTAAACCTATGTGGACACCTGCTCGTCGAACATCTCATTCCAAAATCATGGGGATGAATATGGATTTTGTCCCCCTTTGCTGCGATAACAGTTGCTGGAACATTGCTGCGGGGACTTGCTTCCATTCAGTCAAAAGAACATTAGTGAGGTCGGGCACTGATGTTCGGTGAATAGGCCTGGTTCGCAGTCGGCATTCCAATTCATCCCAAAGGTGTTAGATGGGGTTGAGGTCAGTGCTCTGTGCAGGCCAGTCAAGTTCTTCCACACTGATCCCGACAAACAATTTCTGTATGGACCTCCCTTTTTTTGCCCAAGGGCATTGTCATGCTGATACAGGAAAGGGCCTTCCCCAAACTGTTGCCACAAAGTTAAAAGCACAGAATTGTCTAGAATGCCATTGTATGCTGTAGCATTAAGATTTTCCTTCACTGGAACTAACAGGCCTAGCCCGAACCCTGAAAAACAGACCCAGACCATTATTCCTCCTCCACCAAACTTTACAGTTGGCACTATTCATTTGGGCAGGTAGCGTTCTCCTGGCATCCGCCAAACCAAGATTCGTCTGTCGGACTACCAGATGGTGAAGCATGATTCATCACCCAAGAGAACATGGCGGCGAGCTTTACACCGCTCCAGCAGACGCTTGGCATTGCGCATGGTGATCTTAAGCTTGTGTGCGGCTGCTTGGCCATGGAAACCCATTTCATGAAGCTCCAAATAAACCGTTCCTGTGCCAAAATTGCTTCAAAAGGTAGTTTGGAACTTGATAATGAGTGTTGTAACCGAGGACAGATGATTTTTGCGAGCTATGCGCTTCAGCACTCGACGGTCCCTTTCTATGAGCTTGTGTGTCCTACCACTTTGTGGCTGAGCCGTTGTTCCTCCTAGATGTTTCCACCACTCACCCAGAGGCGGCGCTCCTAGTGGCCGGAGACTTTAATGCAGGAAACTTAAATCAGTTCTACCAAATCTCTATTAACATGTTAAATGTGCAAACAGAGGGAAAACAATTCTAGATCACCTGTACTCCACACACAGAGATGCGTACAGAGCTCTCCCTCGCCCTCCATTTGGTAAATCCGACCACAACTCTATCTTCCTGATTCCTGCATACAAGCAAAAATTAAAGCAGGAAGCACCAGTGACTCGGTCTATAAAAAAATGGTCAGATGAAGCAGATGCTAAACTACAGGACTGTTTGCTATCACAGACTGGAACATGTTCCGGGATTCTTCCGATGACATTGAAGAATACACAACATCAGTCACTGGCTTTATCAATAAGTGCATTGAGGACGTCGTCCCCACAGTGACTGTATGTACATACCCCAACCAGCAGCCATGGATTACAGGCAACATTCACACTGAGCTAAAGGGTAGAGCTGACGCTTTCAAGGTGCGGGACTCCAACCCGGAAGCTTACAAGAAATCCCGCTATGCCCTGCGATGAACCATCAAACAGGCAAAGCGTTAATACAGGGCTAAGATTGAATCATACTACACCGTCTCCGACGCTCGTCCGATGTGGCAGGGCTTGCGAACTATTACAGACTACAAAGGGAAGCACAGCCGCGAGCTTCCCAGTGACACGAGCCTACCAGACGAGCTAAATCACTTCTAAATCACTTTTCGCTTCGAGGCAAGTAGCACTGAGGCATGTATGAGAGCATCAGATGTTCCAGACGACTGTGCGATCGCGCTCTCCATAGCCGACGTAAGTAAGACCTTTAACCAGGTCAACATTCACAAGGCTGCGGGATTACCAGGACGTGTGCTCTGGGCATGTGCTGACCAACTGGCAGGTGTCTTTACTGACATTTACAACATGTACCTGATTGAGTCTGTAATACCAACATACCTCAAGCAAACCACCATAGTCCCTGTGCCCAAGAACACAAAGGCAACCTGCCTAAATGACTACAGACCAGTGGCACTCACTTCCGTAGCTTGCTTTGAAAGGCTGGTCATGGCTCACATCAACACCATTATCCCAGAAACCCTAGACCCACTCCAATTTGCATACTACCCAAACAGATCCACAGATGATGCAATCTCTATTGCACTCCACACTGCCCTTTCCCACCTGGACAAAAGGTACACCTATGTGAGAATGCTATTCATTGACTACAGCTCAGCATTCAACACCATAGTACCCTCAAAGCTCATCACTAAGCTAAGGAACCTGGGACTAAACACCTCCCTCTGCAACTGGATCCTGGACTTCCTGATGGGCCGCCCCCAGGTGGTGAGGGTAGATAGCAACACATCTGCCACGCTGATCCTCATCACTGGAGCTCCCCAGGGGTGCGAGCTCAGTCCCCTCCTGTACTCCCTGTTCACCTACAACAGCATGGCCAGGCACAACTCCAACGCCATCATTAAGTTTGCTGATGACACAACAGTGCCTGATCACCGACAACAACGAGACAGCCTATAGGGAGGTGGTCAGAGACCTGGCCGGGTGGTGCCAGAATAACAACCTATCCCTCAACGTAACCAAGACCAAGGAGATGATTGTGGACTACAGGACAAGGAGCACCAAGCATGTTCCCATTCTCATCAACGGGGCTGTAGTGGAGCAGGTTGAGAGCTTCAAGTTCCTTGGTGTCCACATCAACAACAAACTAGAATGGTCCAAACCATTCACCAAGACAGTCGTGTAGAGGGCACGACAAAGCCTATTCCCCCTCAGCAAACTAAATAGATTTGGCATGGGTCCTGAGATCCTCAAAAGCTTCTACATCTGCAACATCGAGAGCACCCTGACCAGTTGCATCACTGCCAGGTACGGCAATTGCTCGGCCTCCGACCGCAAGGCACTTCAGAGGGTTGTGCGTATGGGCCAGTACATCACTGAGGCAAAGCTGCCTGCCATCCAGGACCTCTACACCAGGCGTGTCAGAGGAAGGCCCTGAAAATTTTCAAAGACCCCAGACACCCCAGTCATAGACTGTTCTCTCTACTACCACATGGCAAGCGGTACCGGAGTGCCAAGTCTAGGACAAAAAGGCTTCTCAACAGTTTTTACCCCCAAGCTATAAGACTCCTGAACAGGTAACCAAATGGTTACCCGGACTATTTGCATTGTGCCCCCCCAACCCCTCTTTTACACTGCTGCTACTCTCTGTTTATCTTATATGCATAGTCACTTTAACTATACATTCATGTACATACTACCTCAATTGGCCCGACCAACCAGTGCTCCCGCACATTAGCTGACCGGGCTATCTGCATTGTGTCCCACCACCTGCCAACCCATCTTTTTACGCTACTGCTACTCTCTGTTCATCATATATGCATAGTCACTTTAACCATACCCACATATACACACTACCTCAATAAGCCTGACTAACCGGTGTCTGTATAGGAAAGGTGGCATCCTATGACGGTGCCACATTGAAAGTCACTCAGTAAGGCTACTGCCAATGTTTGTCTATGGAGATTGCATGGATCTGTGCTCGATTTTATACACCTGTCAGCAACGGGTGTGGCTGAAATAGCTAGGCTTGAATCCACTAATTTGAAGGGGTGTCCACATACTTTTGTATATATAGTGTACATATGACATACAGTATAAATATAGGACGGAACACACATCACGACAAGAGAGACAACACAACACTACATAAAGAGAGACCTAAGACAACAACATAGTAAGGCAGCAACACATGACATCATAGCATGGTAGCAACACAACATGACAACAACACGGTAGCAAAACAACATGGTAGCAGCACAAAACATGGCACAAACATTATAGGGCACAGACAACAGCACGAAGGGCAAGAAGGTAGAGACAACAATGCATCACGCAAAGCAGCCACAACTGTCAGTAAGAGTGTCCATGATTGAGTCTTTGACTGAAGAGATTGAGATAAAACTGTCTAGCTTGAGTGTTTGTTGCAGTTCGTTCCAGTCGCGAGCTGCAGCGAACTGAGAAGACGAGCGACCTAGGGATGTGTGCGCTTTGGGGACCTTTAACAGAATATGACTGGCAGAACGGATGTTGTATGTCGAGGATGAGGGCTGCAGTAGGTATCTTAGATAGGGGGGAGAGAGGCCTAATAGGGTTTTGATAAATAAGCATCAACCAGTAAGTCTTGCGACAGCTATACAGAGATGACCAGTGTACAGAGGAGAATAGAGTGCAGTGATGCGTCCTATAAGGAACATTGGTGGCAAATCTGATGGCCCGAATGGTAAAGAACATCTAGCCTCTTGAGAGCACCCTTACCTACCAATCTATAAATTACATCTAGCATGGGTAGGATGGTCATCTGAATCAGGGTTAGTTTGGCAGCTGGGGTGAAAGAGAAGCGATTACAATAGAGGAAACCAAGTCTAGATTTAACTTTAGCATGCAGCATTGATATGTGCTGAGAGAAGGACAGTGTCCTGTCTGGCCATACTCCCAAGTACGTGTATGAGGTGACTACCTCGAGCTCAAAACCCTCAGAGGAAGTAATCACACCTGTGGGGAGAGGGGAATTCTTCTTACCAAACCACATGACCTTTGTTTTGGTGGTGTTCAGAACAAAGTTAAGGGTAGAGAAAGCTTGTCGGACACTAATAAAGATTTGTTGTAGAGCATTTAACACAAAATCCAGGGTGGGGCCAGCTGAGTATAAGACTGTATCATCGGCATATAAATGGATGAGAGAGCTTTCTCATGCCTGAGCTATGTTGTTGATGTAAATTGAGAAGAGCGTGGGGCCTAGGATTGAGCCTTGGGGAACTTAATATCAATCAATCAAATGTATTTATAAAGCCCTTCTTATGTCAGCTGATGTCACAAAGTGCTGTGCAGAAAC